>NC_090896.1:7506660-7526660 GCF_036669925.1 Montipora capricornis
ATGTGTGTCTATGGAAGTGATTAAGAAACTTCGAATTCTTCTTTCTTTTTTTCAATTCAGCCTTGTAACGCAATTTGGGTGTGCCTTTAAGGTGGCTCAAACCAGTTTCAACACTTTCAAGAGACCTTGTTATTACTGGGTTGCCTATGGGCAAACCCAGTCGAGGTCTATGTTTAGTTTGTTTCTTTCCTTTTTTTTTTTTTTTTTTTTTGTTTTTTTTTGTTTTTTTTTTTTTCCGTGTCGGTAAAAGTCTTGCCTGTCACTCCCCTGGTAAGTGGTGTCTTTGTGTATAGAGCCTTCTGCGCGTATTTTCTTAGGATCGAGAGGGTAGTGGAACTGCGTAGATTTCTCTGGTGGACACAGTAGAATCATTAACTTAGCCTGCAATGGCGTCGAAAGTCATGCAACGCGAATGGCGTTTTAGTGGATCCTTAAACAAAATATACCCTTATGGAGCTCAATAATGGAAAGTCAGTTGGATAAACTAGGCATGAATCTCAAAAGCGACGAGTACTGGACTTCGACAACAATCTATCGCCCGTCGAGACAAAATCAAAGTGAGCAGTATTTACCTGAAGTACATGGTAATTTGACACAATTGAGTTTCTTGTCTTCACGCACGCAATGAAATAGGAAGAGGTTTTCGCCTCTAAGAGCAAATATGTTGTTTGTTTCAATAAAGTTTTCGCTGGAAAAGGATTCTGTGGTATTTTCTGCCTTTGTGAATTATAATATCATGTTGTGTATTGAATTTTCGAGCTTAAGGTTCAAATGTGATATGGGAGAAGTTTTTTAGTATTGCTCTGTAAGCAGGAAGGGTTCACAGACCTGTTGGAAGCGTGCTTGAGTTTCAACAAAATGAGGCCCAAAATCAGTGAAAACTTGTGACGGAGATGAATAATAAAGTAGCTGCTATTTCCAAAATGATGGAATTACCTGGTGATAAATAACGTCGTACGTGTCTTGGAGAGTAAATTTTGACTTTGCATAAACAAGAGTTGGGCGATTGTGATCTTTGTTTTGACTTCGCTCATTTCATTGTCAAACTTTATAACACTTGACAGAAAAAGAAACTTACAAAACCCGGTATCTTGCCATCATTTGACACAGATGCTTCACTGTTTGGCGAGTAAACATGCCGCGGTAACTTAATCACGGCGCCCGCTGAATTCCGGCCATGTCACTTTCGATTTTGCAATTTACTTGAACGTAGCAAAAATCTCCCAAAATGTTTGTCGCTGATCGTAACTTTTTATATTCTATATTCACGGTTCAAAATTAATGTTGTTTTCATGTCGTAAATATTTTATTCTCGATCGACCGTCCGGGAAACTTCCTTCTGCTCTTTCTGAAAACTGTGTATCAATATTTATTTGCCTTTTCATCAATATTTGTTTTGCATAAAGCAAGCTAACAGAATCTGTACCTTGCTGAGTTCGCATTTGTTAGCGTTAATAGTATTTTCGGTCAGATGTTTCTGTTTTTTATGAGGGGTTTATTGTTTTGGTCTCCCATCCCAACACTAACCCCGCGAAACAGGGCTTGACTTCATTGAAGTTTAGTATTACAAAGTTTTCGGATGCTCATAGGGCACACTTGTGGTGAAAAGAAGTTGTGAGGGAACTTGAAATTTATCAACATGTCAGCCCAGAAGCCAATGTTTCTCGCTTCTCTTTTATTTGTTATTCTTCAGAGACTGGAATGCTGTATTTCAATACCACACAATTCAGTGCCTTCTGATTTTCTGTAGCACGTACCACAGGCAAGCCAGTGTATGCTTCACAGAAGCATCTAGTTAGAAGGATTAACACTACAACACTTCATCACCTAACAGCAATGTTATGGTACCCTTTATATATAACAATTTAAGGCTTTAATACATCCATGATATAATTACACACTATTATGATACACTTTAATAAACCTCACTTAAAGTACCAACCTATGTGTAACATGGACTATTGCTGAACAAGATTCAGTCATTTTTTGGACGTGACAAGTTACCATGACAACAGGAAAGCCTTGCAAAAAATACCCTATATTTTGGCTTTAGTTGCTCATATCTGAAAAACGAACTCCAATTTCTTATTGCACAAAGATAGTTTCATTCGGGCATGCTAATTACATTTCAGAAATAAAAAATGGGGGTCACCGAGTTCGTTTTTGAGATATAAGCAGCTAAAGCCAAAATATGGAGAGTTTTGCAGGGCTTTCCTGTTGCCACTTTTACGTCACAAAAATGACCAAATCTTTTTCAGCGAGAATTGGTGTTTGATATGTTACCTAAATATTGCTGTTAAGTGATACAGTATTGTAGTGTCAATCTTTGCGATAAGAATGTTTCTTTCAAGTGTTGAACCTGGTGTCAGCCACCTTAATTCGATGTGTAAATGATAAGTATTGAAAGTATTGCATTCTTAGTTGCCATAGTGAGCTCCGATTATTATTATTTTTCATGGAAGCGAATAAAGGAGAAACTCTCTGCTTTTTTCAGGCCTTTTCTATTTTGTCTGAAGCCAAAGACGAAGATCAAAGGAAAAGGCACATTTTACTGGATCTCTTCAAAAATACAGAAGGCTGCTTGATGAAGATGGATGAAAAATTCCTTAATTTACTGCAAATGAAAGTTCCAAACGTTAAAGAAAACATCAAAAATCAAAAATTACAACTGACTCGAAAGGAATACTTTCTTCTTGTGGCAGGTATATATCTATTTAAATTTTGTAGAAATTATCTGAAAAAATGAATCATGATTTAGTCAACTTCGCTGTCACCGGGATACAGTCACTGATCTACCATGTTTCTTTTGTGTTTGTGTTACAGGTTGTATTAAATTCAGGTTAATTTTAATTTCTGATCAGCCTAAGTTGATTTTTTCAACCTAGCTTATTACGAACTGTCTAAAAAAAGGTTTTTCCTTTTTTCGGGCATCTAATAAAAAAAAGTGGGGCCTGGACTTTTTTTTTTTTTTGGGGGGGGGAGGGGGGTAAGAAAGAAAATAATAACAAGAAACAACCTCTTTCACCTTCCCACAATTTTGAATATGCGTAAATGATAAAATGAGACTTACAACAATTTCAGCTCATCCACACAGTTATCCCGATGGGGGGATAATAAACAAATTGATAATAAGAAACACCCTCCTTCACCTTTCCACAATTTCGCACATGCGCAAATGAGAAAATGGGACTTAAACAGTTTCAGCTCATCCACACAGTTATATGGCCGCCGATGGAACTTTATAAAGAAGTTAAAGGATGGCTAAATTTATCTCAAGAAGAATGAAAATGATCTGAGTCTCCAGTTCAACAAAAGCAAAATTGTTTGCAAGATGTGGACTCTTGACTTTAAAGGACAAATAGTCAAATGTTGTACGAAGTTTATTTACGTCGCTATGCAAAATCCAACGGGAACAAAGTATCTTGTCTAGTCATGATGACACACCAATTTTCGCCGCAAACACAGCGTTCGCACTGTGAAAAAAAGGATGGTGGCACGGGCAAATAGAACAACAAAAGATAACCTTTGCAGTTTAATCAAAGAAAAGAACTCGTCACCAAAGCACTGGTGTCATCACCTTGGAGAAACCTCTTGTAACAAAAACATAACCATTCACAGAACAATTGCCAAAATGCCATATGAAGTGGATATCGGAATATCTCGGAGAAAAGAAATCAAAAAGGCACGAATGAGTGGACAAAACACACCTAAAGTGAAGTGAAGTAAAGTTATTAGTGTCTCTCCTCGGGGCTTTTCAGGACTAATTTATAATGCTTTTTGTGGAGGACTTTGGCAAGACTGCTTGTTACGCAGTTTACAGTTTATTTAGGAAATGAAAGATACCCCCGACCGGATTAGATCAGACCACAACACCGGGGACAACGTCCCCTACCCTTTTCGAGAAGTAAGTGGATTCTTTATTAACGTCCCATACTATTTGGTATGCAGCTAGGGTTATGAGACAGGACCTCCGGCTTACAGTCCCTATCCAAGAAGACTTGAAAGTCTAACCATTTACGGGTGTAATTACAACGGCAGTTCTTTCTCCTCCTTTCTACGTCAAATACAGAGCAGGGGAATGGTCAATAATTTGAAAAAGTGGATACACCTTATTCCAAAATGGCCGCCATTTTAGTATTCTTTTGTTTCCATGCAAATTAGCCCGTATGGCCTCTCTTTCAAACGTAAAATCCAAAAGAATATTTAACCTTAAACGAGGTCATAAGGGCCAATTTGCATGGAAACAAAAGAAAACTAAAATGGCGGCCATTTTGGAAGAAGTTGTATGAGCCAGACATTGAACGAGAGCGGTATCTGACACTTGCAAACTGCAGACCGCGGACTGCAGACTCACCTCTAGGACCAATCTACTTACCAATGTATTACACGTACTTGCTAATAATGAGGGGGACATTGGGATTTTCGGTTTTGCGGTTTTGGCTATTTTTTAGATCGGTTTTTCGGTTTTTGTGCCAAAAGACTTCGGTTTTTCGGTTTTGGTGTTCATTGCGGTTTGCGGATTTTTGGTTTTTTTGCTTTTGGTTTTCGGTTTTCGTAGAAAATACGAGCGGTTTTTCGGTTTTGTTATCCATGTGCTTTTTGGGTTTTCCTATTTTGTCCTATTTGGGTTCCCGTTTCTTAGATTTGAGCGGCAATTGATCTCGAATAGAGTGTTTAATCTTTATTTAACCACGGTACAATTCATCAGCCATATAAAAACCATATGTACAATTAAAAATTTAAAACCAAGTGTAGATAAACTATGTAAACTACATTAACTATCTTACTCAATATCATACAATAAAGCTGCTTTCCATGAATGCCGTGTTTAGAATAATGGCTTAGATAACCTCTTTAATCAGTCGTTTTAATTGATTGAGGAACGCTGCTTTCCTTAGTTCTAATGGCAAACTGTTCCACAAAACTGCGCCACTATAGCTAAAGCTGTTTTGTAGTAGTTTGTGCGCGGTTGCGGAACATTTACCTTATTCACAGAGTCTCTCAAACAATTACCAGAATCGCGATGGACAAATTTCGAGCAGAGATAATCAGGTGCTAGTCCCTTTAGGGATTTAAATACCATTGTTGCTCTTTCAATTTACCTTTGAGAGACTAGGGTTTTCCATCTTAAGAGTTCAAATAAATTGTTGACATCAGCGTCATAGTTAGGGTAGGTCAAGACACGGGCTGCTCTGTTTTGTAGTTTTTGCAGTTTGTCCTGCAAAGTTACTCCACAGTTTCCCCAAAACAACATTGCGGTAGTTGAAATGGGACTTTGTGCTAGGGCCTGATAAATAGAATGTAAGGTCCCATAGGGACAAGATGCCTGTTTTCACTCACGTGATCAGTAGCCTTGTTTTTCCTCCGAAACAAAAGAAAACGTTTGAGTGATGATAGAGCTCAATTCCCGGAGACGCCACATGAAAACAGTCTATAGCCGCGAAACGCCAAAGTTATTGAGAGGAATGCGTGACAAACTAAATGTCACGGTAGGGGATCAGGCGTGTTGAATGACGCCCGAGTTGGTGCGGAGTGGATGAAGATGAAGGACCCCATGAAGATCTGAATGAGCATGAAATGAGTGAGGAAGCTAGTGATTCTGATGAAGGCCAGCAAGAATTCCATTCGAATCTCCAAACTGTCCGGTCTTAGTTATCAACTAGAAATGTTCAATTAGAGATTTTCGATTGAAGTTTCCAGAGCTATAGCTTTTTGGTATTGCAAAATTGCAATTTTAGAGAGGGCTTGTGTGCAAATTCTTCTAAGTTAACTTGGCTCCATTACCAGCTGCTTTACGGAAAATGAGCCCACAAAGTCAGGTGTCTGACATTTGCAGACTGCCGGCCGCAGACAAATAGCGCTGATCCCATTTCAAATAGCGCTGATAAACAGTATTTAAGTCTAAGAACCCATTTTAAACCCATTTTAAAACGGTTAGCGCTATTTGTCTGCAGTCTGCAAATGACATACACTGCACAGACACCGCATAAAGTCCGGGCTCGAGAGAGCGACAGAAATAAAGCCCAAGATTTTAGCAGATACTAAAAGATATGAAGGCTTTAGACAAGTCCATGACATTCACAAATACTTTGATTAAATAAAATGTTAGTGTAGTTTGCTCTGTATGCCCCACTTGTCACCGTTGTATCGGTTTTCTGACGGTTTTGTGTGCGGTTTTCGCTTTTGGCCGAAATTTTTTGCGGTTTTGCGGTTTTGGATGATTTCTTCTTCGGTTTTGCGGTTTCTAATACACCCCAATGTCCCCCTCAATAATTGACGGGTTTTTGTTGATATTTCAACCTAGTTTAAAATAAAATGACATAAGTTGAAATGAAAATTAACCTGCATTTAAATTTAACTGTAACTTTTACACTCATAGGTGAGACGAGTTCTGGGAAAAGCAGTTTCATCAATCTTTTTATGGGAGAGGAAATGTTTCCTTATTCTGTCCTTAGTACAACCTCCACCATATGAGAACTTAACTTTGGATAAGAACGCAGAATTGTCGCCCACTTCATGGACAAGGATACATTAACCTGCCTGCCCACAAATTTCATCAACTTAAAAGAAATAATAAAATGATCTAGGTTGAAATTGAAATTAACCCGAATTTAAATTTAACTGGAACATTTACAATCATAGGTGAGACGAGTTCTGGAAAAAGCAGCTTGATCAATCTTATTATGGGAGAGGAAATTTGTCCTTATTCTGTCCTCAGTACAACCTCTACCATATGTGAACTTAAGTTTGGAGAAGAACGCAAAATTGTGGCCCACTTCAAGGACAAGGATCCAGAAACGGGTCTGCCCACAAGAGTCATCCACTTAGTAGACAATCCACAAGGGGACAGCTACCTTGAGCAGATTTCACCTTATGTTCATCTGAAGAGCGAACCCGGGGAAGGCTCAATATACAAAAAGATTGAATTATTTTGGCCTCACAGTCTACTAGAGGTAATTATTTGGTAAAGACTCTTCATTATTGACAGTAATGACAAACATAACCAACACGAAATGATTTTGTCCTCCCTACTACACGGAATTAATAACCCAAAACCTTTGTGTTGTCCTTTTTTGATATTCTATATTTTAGAGAGGAATAGTTATTATTGACAGTCCTGGTGTTGGAGAATCTGAAAATATGAACGAGATCGTCACTCAATACTTGCCTCAAGCCTTTGCCTTCATTTACACTATTAACAGTTGCAATGCCGGAGGAGTTCAGAAAGACAGAGTAAGTAATTAAATAAAGCTGTGAAACTGTTTCAAAAATATACCATATGAAGTTATCGTGTACTCAGTGAATTCATAAGGTAACTGCTGTTTACTCGCGCTCACGAGGAAAGAATTTAAAAAATACCATCAGAATTCACGTCCATCATTCAACGCAAAAAAAATCCTTTAAGTTCATTCAGAGACACAAAGCGTCTATCGTCTGTTGGAATCACCGTTGTCCATAACAGCAGGCACGATGTACTATGCCCAAAATCACCCTCTCCACCCCCAAAATGTTTGTATCTTAGGATGTTAACAGACCACAGGAAATATAAAAGACATTAACATTCTTCATTGTCTGGAGAACATGAAGCCCAACATTCAATAAGAAGAATATTTTAAAGATATTTCAAAAACTCATAAATAATTCATGTACCCAACAGCCTATCAAAACATAGATAAAACGTCACGTGTGTGAACCTTCAAATTATACCTGGTAATCTACGATCATTCTAAAAAGCCTGGTGGCGGTTTTGATGTCAGTCACAGGGAATTGCGGGGCTGAATACACAAATAATGCAATAGGCCATTTTACAGTTGTTTGCTCAGCGACCTAGCCTATGAACGGCTGCGAGACTGCCGGTGACCTTGTATTGATACAGCCCACATTGCTTTTATCATGTAAATTGTGTTGTTGTAATTCTAATTAGTCCATATTAACATTACAATAGCACGAAGGTTTGTATCAAAACAGAGTCACCGACAGCCTCGCTTCCATTCTTTAGGCCTGGTAACTTAGCTACAACTGCAAAATGGTCTATTATCGCTTATTCTCAAATGAAACGGTCTTTACACAAAATAGCCGTCCTTCGGGATGTCACGTAACGCTCCCCCCTTCTTCAACCATCCGATCGGACTGCAACAAAGAAAGGACTGAAGGAAAAAAACATGCTTTAAAATTACCATTCTGCTTATAAGGTACACTTGTTTTTTTTTTGTATGCTAATATATTCCCCTCACAATTTGAACCTTTGTTCGGACTCCCGATGGACACGCTTTTTGTTGAATGTTTTTGAAGCCGTTCAAAAAAATCGCAGCACGTATTTTATCGGGTCTTAAAACACTCGGCTACCCTTTGTGTTTTTAAACCCGATAAAACAATGCTGCTCGTTTTTTAAACATTACACAAAAAAATCCTAAACATCTGAACTTGAACTAAAAGAATGTTGTGGATTTCCGCGAATTTCTTCGACAAGGATACTGTAGAATGCCTTTTTTAGCTGGCGAAAATCTCTAGGGGTTCGTCAAGGAACTTGGAAATATTTCTGTTACCATTGACGGGCTGAGGACAGACAAAAGTCTTCGTAGGGAACCTGTTAACGTTTACAAATACATGTATCTGGTCTGTAGCCAGGCATTTCTGTTAATAAAATGAGATAAAATATCGTAAAAGGTGTCTCTGGCTAAAAAGGTGTTAACGTGACAATATTTGAAATTGCAGCTTCAAAAATTGCTGGAAAATGTTAGGAATGTATATCTTGAGGGAAAGGGCCAATTGCCGTCAAAGTGTGCTCTGTTCGTTTGCAACAAGTGGGACCAGGTACCCGACAAAGAGGCAGAAGAGGTCAGGACCCACATAGTCAGGAATCTGCAACGATGCTGGCCCGGCCTTGATCCTGCATCACAGATCATCTGCATTTCCACATTAAATGCCACCAAACAACAAAACCAGGGGATTGGTACTGACGAATTTTCTTTCTTGATGGAAGGAATTAAATCTATGGTACTAAAAGGCATTCAATGTCGGCTGGAAATTCACTGGAGGTAGGGAACGTACGTAACCTACATGTCTCTAAGTCAAATTTTGCATTGTAAAGTTGAGATTCTATCATAGACTCATGGGGTTTCGTGGATCTAAAGGCCGCTCCCCGAGAAACCTACCAGTTGTTTTCCAATTAAAGTAAAAAAAAAATGATAAAAAGAAATTAAAAAAAAAGTCATTCCATGAAATTCCTGGTTTGCTGTTGTAACACCCGTTACCGCAAACTCGGAACTTATTCAGTCTAAAATGTATAACAAAGTAAAGCAACATTCTGAAGGTAGTAGCCAAAACGCGGGGCCGGGGCCGGGGTCGGGGTCGGGGTCGGGGTGTCTTTTTTTTCCAATTTTTTTTTGTTTCAATTTTTGACGTTATTCTCCTGTAATGTTATATTCGAATGTTTGGAATCTTTCTTTCATTTATACGGAATCTACGGAAGAGACATCTTTGTTTTTCGAAATTAAGAGAATTTCAGACTGAAATTGGAATTTTTGTGGGGAATATACACTAACTCCTTGAGACACTGAAGATCCGCTGAGCTCCACATTTTAAAAGCACATTTTAATGTTTACTTCGTAAAAACCTCCGCAATACAATTAAACGAAACAGGACATAGCCACAGTTCCACGATAGTCGTCAGACAACATTTATCATTTGCTTGTTTTCGCAAAATTGTTTTCAATGTTGTTCTGTTTTTTATAGTGATATTGGATTCGATCCTGTGACGTCCGAATAGAATTGACTAGCAAGTTCCCGTGCGACTCTGGCTTTACTACAAACCGTTTCTAGTAAAGACAGACAACAACATGACAGCAACACGAGCAACGAGGAAATTTAAACTTTGCGTGACTGCGTGACGATCACATTTTTTTTATTTTTCTCAAGAAGTAAACATTGCAATGCTGTTTTTAAGTCTGGAGATCAGCGAGTCTTCAGTGTTTTTGGCAGTTGGCGTATATTTCATAAACTCCAATTTCAGCATTTCCGGAAATGATCTTCACTTCCAAAAACAAACTCCGATTTTCGAAAAGACTAAGTCAGGTTATCGCAAAAACCAACAGGAGAATAACGATTAAAAATTGAAACCAAAAAAAATGGGAAAAAGAAAAGGCACCCCGACCCCGACCCCGACCCCGGCCCCGGCCCCGGCCCCGGCCCCGCGTTTTGGCTACTACCCATTCTGAAATCATTTAAGCTTTTTCGTGTGGGCCTTCTCTGATTAACAGTCGAACTACCCTCTTTTCATTTACAAATTAGGTGCTTCTCTTGAAATTTTGTCGCAGGTGGTTAGACGTTCTTCTTTCTCGAATAATTTTGCAAGCCAAAGCGTTCGTGTCAAACGCCTCTAAAGACAAACCAGAGGTCTTCTTCAAAATGATGAGAAAGATTTGCGATCGCTTGGTAGGTCTTGATCGATGGCAAACCCAAGAAATGGAAGAACTTGAACGAGACTTCAATACTCGCGTTGATGGTGCAATAATGGAGCTCTCCAAATATCTCTCTACAGAAGAAGTGAAGAAGCGCTTTACCTCGTGGACCCTGGACGACGTCCCGAAAGCAGAACGTTTCTGGGAAGCGACCGAAAACCAAATGAGGAAAGTGCTTTCAGCACGGATGCGAGGCATCATCGAGCAATGGGAAGAGGATAATCAGGTCTTCTCAAAAGCTAGAAACTCCCTCTTAAAACGCTTTCAGGTGCACTACAATTTTGTTGAGGAGCAGTTGTGGAATCTTCAGAATGTTATTGCTCAGAAAGTAGGTGGCACTCAACTATGTTTGAAGGAAATTGTCCATATTATCCACATGTTCTTCACTGGTGAACTGTTTATTGTTGCCGTTTTCTTTTTTCACGATGAAATAGAAAAGGCTATCGTAGCCAATAAAAACATAAAGACCTTCAAAAAAGATAAGTGCGCTTTCATGGCGAAGGCATCGGCGGAATATCTCGACGAATTGAACTTGAAGGACAATTCTGTTCGGCAATTCGTCGAAGAACAACTGCGAGAAGCCAAACTCTGTCTTCAGGATATCAAAGCTCGTATTCCACAGCTGATCCAAGCTGACAAAATGTTATGTGAACAACTCTACGATGAAAACCGAGGGAAAAAGGAGATAATTGAAATCTACAGGCCACTACTGGACAACGCTACTGAGTTTCGAGGAAATCTTGCAGTATTCGGATTTGAGGACGTCTTTGGCGAGGATGTCAATAGGAAAACGTTGGACTGGAAAGAGGACGCATCCCATCGCCTTGGCAGTGGTGCGTCTGGAGTTGCGTACAAAGGAACTATGACCAAAGATCAACACGCCCATCCCGTTGCAATGAAGGTGTACAGTGAGGCACTTAATCCCAGGAACGCCTGTGAAATCATAGCAGAAGTTGAACTTCTGAGGTGAGCGATAGACATCTATCGATCAAATCCGGTCTCAGGTTGAATCGTTAAATTGGTGATGCTTATTTTACCGAGGTTTAATGTGCACTTTACATGGTTAAAAAGAGCTGTCAACCCCGCCTCCCAAAAGGACCTTCCCTCAAGCTCTGTCTTACGCACCTCAACACATCTTCTCAATGTTTCGCATCATCTTATTGATTTCTGAATTCATACACTTATTCTTTCAACTTCGACATTACAACATAGTAAGGGAACAAAGATTTACTGGTACGCGAACTTGGATCCTTCAGATCTATAGTCTTGTGTCCGGTTCACCACTACACTACAACGAAGAACATGCTCAATTCAACACATTTCTATTCATTATTTTCTTTTGTATAATAAGTCAACTGATATCCATGTATGATAACCGAAACTAATTCTAGCCTGAGCCAATTTTTTTTTCTATCATTAATTTAGGCACCAAAAAAAGTTTCTTCAATTCATCTTAGTGCGTATTCAAGGTGAAATGAGGATCACCAATTTAACCTAGGTAAAACGGATTCAACCTGAGAAAGGATTCTACCGGCAACATCTATATCAAGGCATACTTTATATCCCTTTCTTAAAATTATGCTTCTTGACAGGTTGAATAGTGAATTTCTTGAAGGAAAGCGGAAAATTTGAACAATAACTTGAGGGATTGCATCTTTCTGACGCGTGTTTTTAACTATAATTATTTTTCATACCCATTTACAACGAGACTTATTTTTTGACGTCTCGTATACCCTGCTATGCCTTCGCATTATTTTTTTTTCTTTTCATCAGAAAATTGAGACACCCTTTCATTGTAAAGTTCTATGGAACCTCGCTACTGAAGGACGACGGCAAAACCAGGGTGATTTTAGTCATGGAAAAGTGCGAGCAGAACTTGAGGAGTCGACTTTACGAGAAACCACAACGCTGTCCAGGGAAAGCTAGTAATCCTGGTGTCTTTGGAGAAGTTTGTCAATGGTTGATACAGATAACCGATGCACTGGATTACATACACCAACAAGGAATTATCCACAGAGATCTCAAGCTTGAAAACATTTTGGTATGCAAAATTGCGTTCATGTTAATCTTCAAAGTTGCAAGAGTCAGTACATCGTTTTCGTGGAATATCAATAACAAAGAGTATAAACTTTGAGAAATATTAAGCTAAATGCTAGACCACCATTCAGGGGCGGGGGGCCAGAGACAGTGATCAAAAACAAAATACAGGTGACAGTATAGAGTGTTTTCATGTGACGTCACGGAGGCCATGTTGGTGTACCTAAACAGTAGAACGGCGGCCGTGTTGGTGTACCCAACTAATCCTCTGGGAATTGAGATCTATTATCATGCAAACGTTTTCTTTTGTTTCGGTGGAAAAACAAAGTTAATGATCTGGTGAGTGGAAACACTCTATACAAAACGCACAATCTTCTTCCATCGGTACTGAAAACAGAAATAAAATTACTGGTTATTTAATTCTTTCTAGAAAATTGTTGCCAGAAAAACCTCTAATTTTAGTTGAGCGAGGTAAGGTGTGAACAGATGTTGGAAAAAAAAAAAAGGAAGCTTGTGACTTAACTGACGAATCCGCAAAAAAAGGCTACTTTCTCGCATTGAATAATATCGGTTACATTAACAATGTAACGAAAACCCGTGAGACAATAGATTCTCTGTCAATCAACACCAATAAGCCACTTTCAAAAATACGATAATACTCTTTGTTTGCCCTCCAAAACTTGCACAAGCATTGTTTTTATTTTCTTTTTCGACCATTGTTAAGTCCCATGTGAAACTGGAAACAATGCTTATGCAAACTTTTGGAGTATTATGGTATTTTTGAAAGTGGCCTATAGCGGTTTTTCTCGTGAAGTCACCCATTGTTATTAATATGCCAACCAGAACCTAATAGGCTGTTGAAACAATGACTTCTTTTGTTCCGTGGTTGACAAATTTGAATATCAAAAGAAATGTGACCTCAAGAAATATCGCGACTGTACCAGTTGTAATGATCATGTAGTTCTTACATTTTGTATAAGAGTGACAGTCTGGCGTGACATTAAGTTTTTCACATGTTTGTCACATGATGTGCAACCGGATTTCCAGTTTGTATTACATTGGTCTGTTTTGTGTTGAGAATTCTCGGTTGGTTATTACACCAGTCAAAAAAAGTCGTAGGAAAGGTCAAAAGTAAAACGCGAGCAGATAAAATTCTTGTAAAGTGTTCAACATGGTAAACTCTCCACATCGGTTGATCTCTACCTTTCATTTTTAATCAAGCTATCTGAAGATAACACAGTAAGGGTCACTGACGTTGGTGCATCCAAACCCGCCATTGACATTACCGGCACTTTGGCAGGAACTCCTCTTTACATAGCACCTGAGGTTTTTAATTCAGAGATCTACGAATTCAGTGCAGACATCTACAGCTTGGGAATTATGCTGTGGGAGATGTGGTATGGACAACAAGCCTTTGGTGATGTCATTTTCAGGTTCAAAACGTTGGAAGATTTCTTTAATCACGTGAACAACGGCCTTCGTCCAGCCCATAACGAGACCTGCATCAACCCCCCAAATACCTGGGAGAAGCTCATGAAAAAATGCTGGGCGGCAGATCCAACGGAACGACCCTCCGCGAAGAAATGCAAACAGGCTATAACTGACCTGTGCAAGGAAACGTGATGCCATTGCCTTATCATTTTTAACGAATAATTATGGAAAGGACACTAGATGGTTGAGAAGTGTCTTAAATGTGTTTCTTTTCCATGTGATAGCGAAAATCGTACTCAGTACTCGACAACTTATACATAAAAATAAGTAGTGAAAACTGGAAGTGACAGAAAAGGGGAAGCCGAGAGCAAAGATAACCGCAAAAGCGTACATAATCGTTTTCAACGCGATCGGAATTTTAAGCAAATCACGGTTTAATTAACGGATGAGAAAGTGCTTCCCTTTGTAAGTTACTGCCGCAAATATTGTTAGACTTTCAAGTCTTCTCGCATAAGGACGATAAACCAAAGGCTCTGTCTCACGATCCTTGTTCATAAACTCTGTCAGTGAGACTTTACGTTAAAGATCCCACACACTACTTGATAACAACGGAGCAAGGTGTTGCATTCTGGCCTGAATGTGTTCCTAGTCAGCGCAATAAGGCGCAAGAACACCTAGACACATAGATAAAGATTGTGATTGATTGATTTTTCGCCTTGCTATCGGTTCTCGGTTTTCTCGGTTTTTGTGACGTCCTGAAAGGTTGACAAGAAACTTTACACCAAAAGGCAAGAGCCGTGATTGCTTTCACTGGGATTCCGGAGCCACTTTTCACTATCTATTTAATTGTTATTGCAACTACACACTGTTCTAGATCTACTGGTTGAGGCAATTCTCTTCCATATAAATGGCTCCTAATTTGATTACTTACATTTAAATTCTTGTTTGGGGTAAATTTGGATACCTTGAGGGGACGTCATGTTTGTATCGAATCCTTCAAAAACGCCCCATAGTGCAATTCAAAAGAATTGCGATCCAGACTAACCTCTTTTCCAGGACCTCTCTCTCGAACTCGCTGACCCCTTTTTTTAATTGCACAAAAGCGAGTAGCAAGCCAAGATGAAAGTCTCTGCAAAGTTTTAAAAAAAATCTGTGGAGCGGATTCAGAGCTACCTTAAATTTTCAAGTATTTAAGGTGGCTCTGAATCCGCCACATATAATTTTTTAAACTTTGAAGATAGTTTCATTCTTACATGTTGATATCATTTCAGAAATAAAAAGATGGGGTTTACCGAGTTCGTTTTTGAGATATAAGGGTCTTTTTCATCCCACTGGGTTGTAAACATTGAAGAACATTAAAGGGTTTTGACACGGGCCTACGGTTTATTATAGTCATTATCCTTATTAATTTTTTGTTTCTGTAGAGATTGGTTGCATACATTGTTGCCAGTAACGAAAACGCTGATCTAGGATTTTCCTATAAAGAGAATCTGGATTGGGGCACTGGTATTTCCGCTTTGCTATGTCTCAGCGATTCAGAGTAAAATTTATCATAATTTTACTTGAATTTACTCAGAAAACTGGACCGAATAGTTTATCTGGTAGAGCCCTTATCTACCGTCAGAAAACCTCATTCTTTTAATTAGTAAGAGCTATCAGTATGACGGCGACGGCGACAGCGACGATCAGAATGTATCTTCTCCAAAGGCTTTTACACAGGTTTAATTTTAATTTTAGTCTCCTTATACTTTGTAGTGAATGGTAAATTGCTGCAAGTGGGAATCGTACAGCTGTCCTGGTTCAGTACTTTTTCCACGTGCGTTTGATAGCTTATGTAGCAGGCGGAGCCTTCAGCCCGTCCCCCTTTTTGTGCAGTGCTTTATTTTGACTCTGTTATGTAATAGTATTCAAACATCATGCTTTTGGCTCTGGTATTATGTTCTTTATAGTTTTTATATTTTTGATTCTGTGTGGTTAATGAAACCTATGTGAAAATCTAAGTGATTGACGTAGGCTTGACAGGTCGACTCTAGTTGGTATAAGAATGCTGTAATTGTACCAGAAAAAGTAGTTGTAGTTCAGTTTTTGTTCGGTTCTTGAGTTGTACAGTAGCAGAGCAGTCAAGTTGTTGTTACGGTTGCTCGTCAGACGAATAAAAGAACCAATTGCCAAAGAGTCACTTCTCTCCTCCGAAAAGTCCTTCAACACCATGTCTAAAACTCCTGAATTTCCACAAGCAACGCAAGCATAAGGAAAAGCAACATACGTAAGATATGAATGTTAATTCTCCTTACTGATTGCCATACATTACTTTTTATGTCAGTTATGGGAATTTGTATATAATGATCTAAGCAACAAACCCAGGTGAAAAAATTTCTCTATTCTCTCCACCAGTCTGCATAACAATGTATTTAGCTTGTAAGGAGAAAATTTATATCAATCACCCTTGGGAATCAAAGGATCAGATAAAGGGCAATGATCAACGACAATTTAATGCGCATGCCTACGTTGCTCACGCATGCGTCGTCGTCATTGAAAACCAACCTGAAAACAGTTAACTGCCTTTTGGTCAAAGAAACAGAAACATGAAGATATTGAATTAGTGTAGGCCAAGGTTGAGCTCGTTGTTTTAGGTAAATGTGATTATCACCCAACCGTGTCCGTTCGTATTGAAACAACACTCATTCGTTTGATTTTTCCCAGCATTGTAAGATCCTCTCCATCGAAATGTTGCAGTTTATACCACCTTCTTGACCAACGAGTCTCTGAATGGTCTCGCCTTTTATTAAGCTAAAAGTCCCTTTCATCGTGGCTCCTCTTCCCCGATAGACCACTTTCATAAATGGCGACCAACTTTACATTCTTTTGTATTTATGTTAATTAGACCTACTACCCTCGTTTTAAAACAAATATTCTTTTGAAATTTGCTCGTCGTAGCGAGGTTAGTAGGGCTTATTAGCATTAAAACAAAAGAATAATTTATTTGGTCGCCATTATGAAAGCGGTCTATATTGCTGACTATTCGGGGATGTATCTTACCCCCTGCGGCTCCGATTGCTTCAATTCGGTAGTCACCAGTGAACGGAACTGTCCACCGCTGTATACCGCTGACCACTGTAACTTGACCGTCGTTGGTCTTTGCCTCTGTAATAACTGCCAATTGAAGTTAGACCCAGTCTCCCACTTGCACCAAGAGTCATAAACACGGCCTTAAATCCTAAATAATTGAAGGAAATGAGTATTACACAAAGCTAATTCCTCCTCTCTCCTCTTCAGCCCAATCCTCGCTCTCTTGTCAGTAGGAAGTTAAAGGAACGATGACTTCTAAGGCAATCAAAACGCGACTTCAAAAGATAACTGCGATAACTCGATTTTGCGCTTGCTCCATCTTGTTCACCTTTTACAATAAGGAAAAGTATCCTAGAAAGCTCACTGTTGTATGATGACGTTGTCGTCCAATCTTTAAAGAGGGCAAACGGATTCAACATTTGCTTCAACATCCGTTCGATTTTGTTGAACGATGTTGAACGATGTTGAACGATGTTGACTGCTGGGGATGGGCAAACGGTTTCAACACATCGTCATCAACATTTAATTCAACAAGCTTCACGAGAGGCCTGGTATTCAGTCTTAGGCTGCAGCCGCGGTTATTACTATGGATACGGACATGCATACGTCACGAAGAGATCAATTAGCGCGGACGCTTATACCCAACACTGTTGAAAGAGACACAAGAGCCTCGGATCTTATGTCTACGAGTGACCCGAGACTCTGGGAAAATCCATATAGGAGAACATGTGCCGTAAAGTTCTTATAGCCAAAAATTGGCAATCTGAACCTTACGGCGCCTGCTTCCTCCTGCTAACATGTATGTACCAATCAGAGATGCTTTTCATTGTTCTTCACGAAAACGAACGAGAAGACACTTTGTTTCTGGGTTCTCCTCATGCGCAAAAGGGAAGAACTCTGGGGTCGAGATTGAAGAGGAATTGGGGGGGGGGGGGGAGGGGGCAAATGGTTTAAACATCGCTGTTCAACAAAATCAAACGGATGTTTTAGCAAATGTTGAAGCCTTTTGCCTGGGCCTTTGTAGACCCTATGCAACAATGACTGCCTTTAAATTATTTTTTTGTTCATATTCAAAATAGCCTACCTAACCTCGTTTTTGAGACAAAAATTCTAAAGAATTTGTTATCCTGGACGAGGCTAGTTGGGCTATTTTGAATATGAACAAACAAATAATTTAAAGGCAGCCATTTTTCCATAGGGTCTTTAGGAGGTTTTCACGTGACGTCATCCCCGGCATGTTGGTGGTCGAAAACAAAAGATCTGTTATTAGCTTCTTTTGTTTGTCCACCAGAAGTTCTTCATTTCTCTAATATTATTGGTGTCTCAAGAGGTTCTAAAAATTTGGTCTTAAGGCGCCCGCAAACGAGGAAACATTGTTGCGGAAACATTGTTTCCCGAAATGTCTCCTCGGCGCGCAACGAGTAAACATTTGCTAAGGAAGCTAATTGTTTCTGAACAAATTCAGCAACATTTTTGCTTCGCGGGAAGCACATTAATGTTTCCTGTGGTCGCAAACGGGGAAACACTTGCTTCCGCAACAATGTTTCCGCAACATTGTTTCCTCCTTTGCGGGTGCGTTTACGCCGTGTTGTTTTGCAGAGTGCACACCGGAATGTTCTGAAGAGCGTGCCGCACGTGCAGCACGATGACCCATTTTTTCTCTTGAATCCAAAAATGAAATTGCTTGCCTCATTGCCTCAGTAGTCGACATGTTTTCCTAAACTCCCGAATGTTTTAGCCGAAGGTCACCGTGGAATCCTCTTAATGATGAAGTAAGTGTAAAAAATGTCTTCAACTTTATCTTACGATTCGTCTGGTTGTGGAGTAACTGCAAAATACCCGGCCACTATTGTGTCCTTGTAGCGGCATTGTTCGAAGGACGAGGGTTCGTCTTTCATATATTGGATCCGAAATAATTGATATCAATAAAACAAAATATAACATTACCTAATCGGAATAACAATAATGGTTCTTTTGTCGAGCGCCATTAAGGTCCGGTATATGAAAGTCTACCCAGAACCAGACATAACAGTACACGCACACGCCATCCATGTGCAAATAAGTGGCCAGGTATTATGAAGTTTAGCTAAAAGCGAAATCCAGGAATCGTTTGGTCAACTTCCTACTTAGAAAAACATTTAAGAGCAAGGATGAATAGAAACGTGAAGAAACCTGAAATCTTAATTGAAATTGAAATTACAACATTCGTGGGGATTGCTATCTGGTGACCCAGAGGCGGCGTAAGCTCAGTGTGAGGGAAAGCCAACTTTGCCGACAAAGAGTAGAGCAGCTCAGTTTTGTCAAGCGTGCGGGGTTACAAGCACCTTTCGGAAGGTTTTTCCCTTCAACCAAAAAGCTTATCACCTGAGGTCGCTCCCAGGGCTGCTATTGCGTTCATGTCGTGTTGAAATGTAAGTTCAATCTTTGTCAATATTGCTTTTCCACCGTATGAGACGATTTGAAACACTTAGAGCGATTGCTAAACAGACGAACAAAGGATAGACGGATGATATGATAACGGAATAATATATTATTCTTTACTTGTGATCTTGAAAATTAAAGATTATAAATTGTAAATTTGGGTTACCGAGTACATTGTCTCAGTAACCTACAAGGGAATCGTTTTCTGACGTCATTTTTTACATCAGTTTCATTTCATTTCATTAAACTTTGTTAAATCTCAAATTTTAAGCCTTTCACCTTTGATAACGATCCACAGACATACTCGATATACAATGCTAGCTGCTCAACCCTCGATTTTTTCAAAGGTAACTTCATAGCTGAGTAGACTAGAGGTAAATTTATATGGGCGAAATCCAAATGTAAATTGTAATTAATATTCTTTTGCTTCCCTAAAGCGAGCCAAATCAACACAACAAAGCAACTCGGTTCTCTCATTCCAAAACAACATGGCCACGAGGTCGACCTGCCCTTTTCAAACTCTTATTCCGAACAAAACAACATGGCAACGATCACGAGCCCGAGGTGACCCAAAACATCATG
>NC_090896.1:7549160-7564160 GCF_036669925.1 Montipora capricornis
CTTTTAAGTTTACGAAACTGACACCAGTGTGAGGTTCACCGCGACTGATAGCTTTTCCAGCATTTTTCTCTGAGATAGATGGTTTGCAACCGATCTCTAGAGACAAAGATAACATTGGTGTAATATACATTTTACAATGACAGCAAAATTTTTGCGCGCTCATTGTCTAATTTTATTAGGGAGCTTAAGCACGCGCGTTTTTGAGACGCGGACGGCAACCGGCAGTGAGCTGTTTTCCCTTTTGACTTGTCTTGACACAACCACATTTATATCGCTAAGTATCTTTTCACTTTTAGATACCCTAAGTTTAAAAAGCTGGAAGAGACCGCTATCCTGGCGTGCGAAATATTCACTTCCGGTTGCCGTTCGCGTCTCAAAAGCGCGCGTTCTTAAGCTCCCTATTGTCAATAAGCGGACAGACACATGAATTTATAATGCAAGGATGTCAGCCCATGTAATGCCTTGTAATGTATTTTTTCTCATCTAGTGTATTTCTGATTTCCTCAGGTTCGGTCTGAGATGCGCCGCATACTTGGAGATGACCCTAAGACCGTTTAGTGAGAAGCCTCAGAGTGATTCTAAATCAAGGTGGTGATAATTTAACAAACGCAGACGTGGTTGATGCTGTTAAAATTATTCAACAGAGGACTAAGAGGAAAAGTAGCAACCAACAGGTGTTTAAATTTCAAGATGTAAGTATATTATTATGGGTGTCATTGTTGTTATTATCATCATCATTGATTTTATTGTTATTTTTATTTTTATTAAACCATAATCGTGTATATGGGTTATTGACTAAGCGTAAGGTTAAGATGGCTGAATATTAGCCAAGTTATTGTTTTTATGGACCAAGACGAAGTCGAGGTCCATAAACACGCAGAAAAAAAAACCAGGCCAATATCCAGCCATCAACAACAAGCTTGGTCAATAAAGAATTTATTATATGGGATAAAACACCAAAAAATGTATATATATATTTGATCTTGCGGGATCAAGCGAGAAATCCCGAGCGGGCAAGATAGCTCCATCTTGCCTGCTGGGGTAGGCAATCACAGCACGGGATTTGGTTTGTCGGCTTTTTTCACTAAAATAAATGAATCGCGGCTGAACACAAACATAACTGTACGTACAAAGGGAAAGGTGTGGAGAACGCGCATACGCGAGCTCCTTGACAACAAAGGTCCCGTCATAGATTCGAAGTGTCAGGTTTTCAAAATGTTCTTATTTCGTTAGTATTTCTGCCATGAAAATCATTGTAGTTTTAAATCCAAAAAATTGTTTTTTTTTCTATGTTAGGTTCTCAAAGGAAAAACAGATGGCCTATTTGAATTTTAATTAAGCTAGAAGGGATTTCAAAATTTCTGAAATATTATTATGAGAAATCGATTTTGAGATAAATTCTCAAGTAAACGGCGTCAACGTTTTTCAATTTTTTGAGATGGTCCAAAAATTTCCCGGTCAAAAACACAGTTTTCAACTCTGATGGAAGAAAACAAATGCAAAACGCAAGATACAAAATTATATCGGTCAACACCCTTACCTTAGCAAATGAAATAACATTCAAGCAAAAGGCATTAAAACGTTGCTAATTTCATTCTCATAGCTTAAATACCGACGAAATAAGAAGGTTTTTTTTTTAAAAAACTGACTCCTCGAACCTAAATTGTAGGCCTATGACGAGACCTTAAATTTGTTGAGTTCAGGTTGAGGGAAAATTGAGCGAAAAACAGGAGCCTGCAGTGGGCTCGCGTGTTGCCGAAAAAACGTATCATACCTGTAGCAACTGCATATGAGAGGACGAGCCTGAGTATAACAAATGTCGTACAGACAAAGGGTTTCATCCTTTTTTCCTTACTTTACGGTGCAAGAATATTCGACTGTCAATTTAGTGCAAGCCAGTGAGGTTCATCATTGCTTATCCAGACGTGAAAGGAGTTAATGATAAATGGACAGGTGCGTGGTATTATATAACGGTGCGAGTTCGTGTCAAGTAGATTCCGTGATATCCGTCAGTCGCCTAGACGGCGCACGCTTATTTGTCCAGGATGTTTTTACGTAACTGTAGATAAAAGCATCAGTATAGAAAATGAAGCATAGAAAATGTAGATCGTCGTAAAGCAAAGCCCGCGCTTTGCGCTTATTTAAGTAAAAAGAAAAAATAAAGAAAGAGTAATTAAGTTACTGTCAATTAATACACTTTTTTAATAAGAACGTCTAATTTTGGAGGTGAGGCTAAACTTTATCATATATTTCTACGATGTGTGCCGGGCTGAAAACCTTCTTAAAATGTTCTTAAATTTACATCAGACTTTGTTTCACCTGCGGACTTTGCTGGTGTTGACGTTATTTTGAAACGATTGTAAATAAGAATTGTTCATTATTACAAACTGAAAAAAAAAACCAGTTAACCACATGAATATTTCATCTTAGCCGTGAGGACATCCCTCTTAAAATTCACAGCGAACTACCTTACTATATTATCATTTCGCTTGAAAATTATCACTTACCTATAGATAGATAATCTTTCTTTCTGGAGATTTTCGTTTATTTTACATTGAATACCGCTGATTCTTGTATAGAAAATGTAGATCGTCATAAAAGAAACCCGCGCTTTGTGCTTATTTAAGTGAAAAGAAAGAATAAAGAAAAACTACAAGAACTAATGAGAGGAGAGGAATAATAATAATAAAGAAAGACTAACCAAGTTACTGTCAATTAATACACTTTTTTTTTTAATCAGGACATATAATTTTGGAAGTGAGGCTAAACGTTCTTATGTACTCTTACGATGTGTGCAGGGCTGTAAACCTTCTTAAAATGTTTTTAAATTTACATCAGACTTTGTTTCACCTGCTGACTTTGATGATGTTGACGTTATTTTGAAACGATTATAATTAAGAATTGTTCACTATTACAAACTTAAAAAAAGGATCAATCAACCACATGAATATTTCATCTTAGCCATCAGGACATCGTTCTTGAAATTCACAGCGAACTACTTTTCTATAATATACTTTTCTCTTGAAGACTATCACTTACATAGATGATCTTTCTTTCGTCTGGAGAGTTTCGTTTATTTTACATTGAACACCACTGATTCTTGTATAGAAAATGTAGATCGTCGTAAAACAAACCCTGCGCCTTGTGCTTATTTAAGTGAAAAGAAAGAATAAAGAAAAACTACAAGAACTAATGAAAGGAGAGGAATGGAAAATGATGGAAAATGAGGCACTCACACGAGGACTCAATGAAAGCCAAAAACCGTCCTCTTTATTATTCCTCCGCATCTTTTTCAGAGCTGCTTAAACCCCTCGTTAAGTAAAGTTATGGAGTCAAGCGAAAAAAAAACTTTAAAACTGAAACTTTTTTATGACAGAAAAAGAAGAGTTTTGAATGAGATGACATTTATTTCTTCCCTAAAACACTGATTAGTCTGTTTTTTTCTTTTTTGGCAGTTCTGAACACAGTAAAATACAATGCAAAAATGACAGCGTTTTGATTGGCTGAAAGCACGTCAATTACGTGAAAGTAGTGCAATAAAGCTGACTTTTTTGCATATATACAGTATGACTTGCCTAGTATCCGACCGGTACCATTATCCGACCAGTCAAAATATAATTTCAATTTTTGCGATGCCCTTATTAGTTTACGGAAGACGAAGTATACCGAAAGGAAACCAAACATTTACGCTTTCAGATGCAAGTTTTGTTTTCACCATATTACAGACTAATGTTATTGGCAGGACCAAATTTCACAGCTCTTGCGGCTAAGGAAGGAAAATTATAGCAGTTTTAAACTGAAGTCGTCGGTTACTAGGCAACCTATCTACTGTATTATTAATAAGTAATGGCATGATTCGTTTTCATGCAATTTGGAACACATAAGCACGAGTAAGTTTTTTCAAAGACTATAACTTTTGTTCGTCATTGAAAAAACGTAGCCGTGCTTATTTATTCCACATTGCATTCAAAATCATGTGATTACCTATGCGAATCAATAAGGATCAAAAAGCTATTGACTCGGCATTATATGGTACTGATGAGGGTGGGCTAGTACCAGGGTTTGAGACTAAAGATAAGGTTGAGATTCCACTGTCATCAGTAGAGCTAATTCGAGCTACCGAATGCCGGTCGTTTCGCCAATGTGTCAGTTCGCCAACGACCAGT
The DNA here is from genome assembly GCF_036669925.1 of Montipora capricornis. Lineage (NCBI taxonomy): Eukaryota > Metazoa > Cnidaria > Anthozoa > Scleractinia > Acroporidae > Montipora > Montipora capricornis. Next base: position 7,553,327 of record NC_090896.1, read on the forward strand.
TCGCCAACGTATGAAGTCGTTTCGCCAACGTCTAATGTCAGTTCGCCAACGCTTAAATGTCAATTCGCCAACGTCCAAAATAACTTTTTTCGTTGAAAATAATTGTCAATTAGATAACTTGCAATTCACTTCATGAGAGGGACTGTTGATGTGACTTATGTCATGAACCGCCATATTTGTTACTGAACATTTCCCTAACTGATGAAGACAGCTGTTCTGCAAGTAGCTGTTGACCCACTCAGCGATGACGGTTAATATAATGGCATCAATCTTTTCCCTCAAAAATTGGAAATAATCAGTATACACACTTGGTCAACTGAGCAATAATAGTTGGTTTCACCAGTTGTTTTGTTGGTTCTTTGAAGAAATTTACCAGAAAAGCAACCTTTAGTCAAGCTTGACTAAAACTGACCCAATTTGATGGTTACTGTATCCAACTTATCTTACATATATACGTGAAACGCATTATTAAAAACACAACATTTCTTCTTGTCTTCCCTAAACATTGTACAGCACGTAGCAGAAGTTCTTTGTTATGCTTACAAAGTTTCTTTCAATTAAAAGTCTAATAAGTTGAAAGACAAATGTGAAAACTTGCAACCCATTTATTTAATGCACAGGAGACCATAACAACAATATATAATCATTTTAGCAACCAGGCTCAGTTGGAGGAGAGGGTGGAAAAAGCCAGTGGTGTATGTAGCTCAAGAGAAATTTTAATTGGACAGAAATATTTGCACTTTCATCGTGTTTCAATATTATCGTTGTCCTAATAATATACATCCAAAAGTCGCAGTATGCTGATTGGCTGAGAGCACGTCCCAAACAGCTGTGCAGAAAGTTGCAATTAAATGTTATTACCAAGAAGGCCAATGATTTTGCGTGCAGTTTGGAAGAACTAAGCATAAGTATAAATTTCTCGAAGAGTACAAAAAGTGCATTTACCCAAGATGTCAGTCGAATTATTTTGCTAGCCTTTGAAAAATCTACTCATGCATGTCAATAATTATTCCAAATTTCACTAGAAATCATTTGATTGCCTACTCAAACAGTCTGAATGAAATTTTTAAGAGGGTTCAACGACAACATCTTGTAAAAATCTGGTATGTAATGTTTCATGACCTTTCCACGCATGTGGAGTACTCTGTGTGTAATAATTAACTACCGTGGGAAAGAAAGAGCCGTTCCTCAGCACCAGCGAGCAGAGTGGTATCGACTTTTGTGGCCAGCAAGCTCTATTATATAGTTTCACGTCTCCAGCCAGGAAATTGTTTTTTATACGGTCTTGTAAGAATCATAATTTCCCAGGAAGCAAACTTTGTTTAGAATAAAAAGTTCCCAGTACAATTGTTTCTTATTTTAACTGCAAGTCCATTGAAGTGATCTATTTAACTTTACAGAAATAAGAAAGCCCACTTAAGTCATTTTTTCTTTGGCCGCCCGAGAAGACAATTAATCAGACATATGCAGTTACTTACCAACTCCAATTCGGACTATGGAAAGGCATTTTCACAGGGCATGGCCCAGGAGCGGATTTTAAGTGGTACACCGTGCATCAGGCAGTTTCACTTTAGAAAATGATTAGTTCAGTTGCGCATAGTTAGATAGTTACATATAGTTCGATGTACATCACGTATGAAAAAGTGAATATATAATACATATCAAATGAAATTTATGATAAAAAGTTCGCTGCTTTTTAAAAATCCGAGGGACACGTTAAACGAAACAGGCTTTCCTCTATTTATGAAAAGACGAAGAAGACTGGACACAAATAATTTTTCAGATAGAGGGCATGTGGGAGGGGGAGGGGGGAGGGGGGTGCGCTCTCGCCGCAATTTCCTCGGCCCCCTCTTTCTGGAATTACTGCATCCGCCCCTGGATCTTTAATTGAAGAGCAGAGTTTAGGGGAACTTTTTGAGATTAATAGTCATGAGTGATGTTAAAGAAGGGGCATACATCTAATTACGTGAACCTTGGGCCATATAGACGAATTTGCTTACAGATGGCATCCCGCTATAGGGATTTTCATTATACGTCATCGCCGCCAAAAGATCTCTTTTTATTAGGGAGCTCAAGCAACGACAACGGCCACAGGAACGAGAACGTCATCACAAAATATAAATTCGCGTCATTGTAACCAATTTATGACTATTTCAACCTTTTTATTATGACACGGGTGTGGTAGTTCCTTAAAAGTGACACTGGTCGCAACGGCACTTAATTTAGGGAAGAAAGTAAAATTTGTCCTCAAGGTGATTCCTAAGTATTGCACTGCGCATCCTGTACTGTGCATATATATATTTTATATTTTTATTTTTATTTTTTATTTTGTTATTATACACTAACTCTTACACTAACCCTTATTACGATTAAATACTAACACTACTTGGAAACAATTAATAACATTTCTGCCAGAGTTAACACAAACTAACGGTGCTTACGGAACAATACTGCACTACTTGCATTACACTATTTACAGAATGGTAACAATTATTTTTATGACATGTTTTAAAACGTAAATAAAACTAACAGCTACGAACGAGACTACGGCTGGCTTAAAGAAAAGAGTTACAATGAACGAGAGCCGTGGAAAGAAAAAGGCGAAGCGAAGTGACATTTATAGTAGTTTATGGTAGTTTTCCCCAGATATTTAAGAATTTATGTAGCTTTCTTTGGGCAATATAACTTTGCTTTAAGACATTCAGTTTATCTTGGAGGTGGAGAAGAAAGCCTTCAAAACATAAGTTGCCATCACATGAGCTTGTCGCGAAGATATGGAATTTTGCAATAAGAAGAGTAACATTAAGTGCCTGTTTATTTTTGATGTTATTATGCCAACCGTATAGGATGTTAGATTCATTCAAATTGACCACTTGTTTGAATTTCTGGTACCACCAGCTAGTAAATCTATCCCAGAAAGCCTTAGATACAGTACAGTGGTACAGTAGGTGGTTTATTGTTTGCTTTTCGGTAGCGCATAGGGAACAAATGTCGCTACCAGTAATGCCAGCTCGAAAAAGGCTGGATTTGGTAGGTAAAATGTGGTGTATTATTTTATACTGGAAAGCAATTAATTTCGAGTCTTTAGTTGTTGGGAAAGGCAACGTGTACACCTTGTGGATGCTTTTTTTGGAGAAACCATAATTTAGAATTCTGTTCTCTGATGTTGGTGGACTTACATTGTTGGTTAGAAGTGTAGAGTAGGCGACACGGGTCGACGGAAGGTCTTCAAGAGGCGGGTTTAGGTGCGAGTTTTTTTTATTTAATATATTTTTCCATTCTGTAGGAATGGCAGCGACGAGGCCATATAGTACAGTGTAAAGGGAATACTGATATTCACTTTGCGAATGAGCTCGTCCAGTGAGAAGAAGGTGTTATCTTCTTTTAAAAATTGTTTAATACGTATAATCTTAGCCTCAAATAAGGGTTTGAAAAACACTGGCCGGTCTCCAATCAGGATGCGACTATTATTCCAGATGATTTTGTTGTGAATGCATTGGTCCTCCGAGAATTTGTCAGCATTGTACTCTTGCCAATACTTAAGTAGCGTGTGGTAAAAAGGTGGAAGGTTGTCAAGATTGAAATGCTTCATATCGCATTGACATTTGGTTAGAAAGGATAAACCTCCATATTTGGCAGCGGTGAACTCTGGTATTATTTTCCATGCTGGTTGAACGTTTTCGGTGATTCTCTTGATCCAAGCAATTTTCAGTGCTTTATTCATGATTTCAAACTCCATCATTCTCAATCCTCCTTGACTTATGTCACTTATTATGGTCTTTCTTTTTATTTTGGCTGGTTTTCCTTCCCATATAAAATCGAAAGATAGTTTGTTTATTTCTTTGACGTAACAATCGCGGATCTCGAGCACAGAGGTGTTATAAATTAGCTTCGACAAACCTAGGGTTTTCACTATTTTGATTCTGCCATGGAGGGTAAGCTTCCTTCTTTTCCAATTCTTAAGCGTATTTTTCAAATTGATAATTTTCTCTCCAAAATTCAGCTTATGTGCAGCGTCGGAGTTGTAACAAACGAAGATGCCGAGAGCTTGAATCGGTTCTGGAGGCCATTTGAATTATATGGGGTATCAGTTTTGTTTCTCCAAGCTCCAAGCCACATCGCCTCTGTTTTACTTGTGTTTACTTCTAGACCCGAGGTGTGTTTAAATTCACTTAGAAGCTTCAAAAGGTTAATAACAGATTGATGGTCGTTAACGAATACTGTAGTACCATCAGCGAATTGGGTGACTTTTATTTCCTTTCGGCCAATGGTAATGCCTTTTATGTCATTGTTGCTTTCAAAGCCCTTGCGAGAAGCTCAATACCAATTACAAAAAGAAGGCCCGATAAGGGGCATCCTTGCCTGATGCCTCGGTGCATTTGAAAAAAAGGTGACGCGTGACCATTGTTTAGAACACAGCTAGATACATTGTAGTAGATGACTTCTATCCATCTTTGAACATCTAGGCCAAAATTGAACAGTCGAAGCGTGGATAATAGATAGTTCCAATTTATTGTATCAAACGCTTTTCGGAAATCCAAAAAAATTGCAATTCCAGGCATATTTAAGCGCTTAGTGAGAAACATGACATCTTGGATTAATCTGATGTTTTCGCCTATGTAGCGGCCTTTTACATATCCGGTTTGATCGGGATTAATGATTTTGGGCAAGGTTTTTTCTATTCTTTTGGCAACGACTTTGGTAAGTATTTTATAATCTACATTCAATAACGAGATCGGGCGTAGATTTTCAAGTATGGATTTGTCTTTGTTCTTTTTGGGAATGAGAGAGATTACCCCGCACCGTTGACTAATCGACAGAGAGCCGGACTGAAAGGCGAAGTGGAAACTATCTAACAGTTCGGTTCGCAGCTCGGGCCAGAAAAATTGGTAAAACTTAGCTGGGAAACCGTCTGTACCTGGTGTTTTGCATTTTTTGAAATCTTTTACTGCGCTTAGACATTCGGCATCTGTAATTGGCCCGTCACATAGTTTTTGATCTTCGGGTGATAAAGGTGTTACTAATTCGGCTTTCAGGAAGTTACTACCCTGGGGGATGTCTTCATCACTTTCTTTGGATTGATAGATTGACTCGTAGAACTTTTTTTGCTTGTCTAGGATGGCTAGTTGATCATAAATGTATGTGTCATCGTTTATTTTCAGCTTGTTAATGGCTTTTTTGGTTTGGGCACGGTTTTCTAGGCCGAAAAAATATCTCGTGTTACATTCACCTTCTTCATACCATCTTACCAAACCTTTATCTTCAACGTTTTCATATTTGGCCTTTAACAAATCAATCTTTTTGCGTAGAGCGTTAACATAATTGTCATCTTTAAGTAGAGAGCTATTAAATTTCCAAAACCCTGGGCCTCGGCGTAGTTTATTAAATCTGGCCTGCAAGTGTAACGAAATTGCAGAATGACCCGTTTCGGGCGCATGGAAATTTTACACGTCGCATCTACATTTGTGAGCTCTCCCGAGATTAGAAAGAAGTCTAATCTGCACTGTATCTTGTGAGACTTATTTCTCCAAGTGTACGATTCGAGGAGAGGGTTTAAGTGACGCCAGATATCGACTAAGTTGTATGATGTACACAACTCTTCGATTTCCTTAATTACAGACGCTTTCTGGGCGACCGCGTTTCCACCTTTTTTGTCTTTGTCTGACAAAGCGCAATTAAAGTCACCTCCGATAGCGATATTTTCCTGAGAAAAGTCTTGCAGCTGCTGGTGTACGGATCTAAAAAAATTGGATTGTTGGCTTAGGTCATTTGGTGCATAAATGTTGACTAAAATTAAACGTGAATCTTCGACTGATACGTCCAGAGTGATATATCTTCCGTTTTTGTAAGAAATACACTTTTCTATTTTACAATCAAGTTTTGGGTTTATAAGTATTATTACTCCGTTGCTGTTTGATGTACCGTGGCTGAAAAAAGCTTTGCCGCCCCATTCAGCGGACCAAGTGTCTACGGTAAGTTTAGTGCTGTGGGTTTCCTGAAGAAATATAAATTGAGCGTTTTGGTTGTGGATCCATCGAAAAATTGAACGGCGCTTAATCGACTTGTTGAGACCTTTTATGTTAATTGAGAGGCACTTAATGTCCAGATTTTCAATAGTGTCCATTGATGGTGTGAGTTAATTGACTTAAGATATGCGTGATAGACCAATTTGGCTAACTCAATGTTGTACCCAATTCAAATCCTTTGGGAATAAAACGTTTTGTTCCAAGTATTACCATATCATTTAAATGTGAATGCTGCATTATCATGCAAATGCAATGCACAAAGCATCTTAACTCCTAGAGAGTTGAATTGGGTACAACATTGAGTTAGCCGAATTGGTCTATAAAGGCAACTTGAGGTGAGATACAGTTTTGACGGCTTCCTTTTCTCCTTTGGGACTGGTGAAATTTGCATTTGTTGGAGTTTATAGCATAATTGAAAATAGTGAAATTTAATGGAAATAGACAGACACTGCATGTAGCTAGAAACACTACAACACTCAAATACACCAGGACTGAAATGCTAAAAAACATACAACAATTTAAACAAGACCTCTGTAATGATCTTGAAAACGCACTAGTTGCGTTTCGGTCTAGGAACAGCAATTTTAGTTGGATTGGTTGTCAGTTGATTGCATTTGTCCGTCCGCTAAAACGGATTAGTGTATGAACAGCTAAATTAACACAAGGCTAAATCAAGTGGTTTACCAACGGGCCATAATTTCCCTCTAATATAAAGCTGGGACTTACTAAATGCGGCTGGATTTTGTTCCTCTTTGCGAGTTTGAAAGTGTCCATTTGTTTTCTTCTTCTCTCTACAATGCCGTATGGCAAGTCTTGGTACATTCGGAATTCGGTGCCTTTCAGTCGGTGGCCCAGAGAAAAAATGCGTTCACAATCCTTGTAACGTAAAAATCTAGCTATGATGGGTTTTGGTTTTGTATCATTGCTAGCGTTGGATTTCTTTACCTTTAGGCGGTGTACACGCCGCATCTCGACCGATCTGGCGTTTTCGTAACCGAGGTGTGTTTCGAGGAAGGTACGAAGCACATCTTCGGTGTCTTCTTGGATGTTCTCGAATTTAATGTTCTCACGCCTGGAATATGCTTCTAGGTAGAGATTTTTATTTTCCAGTTCTTTGATATTGCTATGCAATTCGACGTTTTTCTTGGAAAGTTCGGTCATTTTAAGGTTGATCTGCTCCTTATATGTGTCAAAGCCTTCGGTAGTTTTCCTTTGTTGGTCCTCGGTGAAACTTAAACTGTCCTTGAGGTCGTTTATGTCTTGGTTTGACGTCGCTTGAACACTTTCCAGGGCGCGAATTCGGTCGTCCATTCGAGCGAGTGTATCTTGCAGGCCTTTAACAGACGTTTCAATCGCATCTAATTTCTCTAGCTTCAATAAGATCACTTCCAGTTTTGCATCAAGGTTTGCAGACATCTCTGGTGTTGTTAAGGAGTTGGTATCTTCCTCGTGGATTGAAGCCGTGTCGAAAGTAAAATTAGAACCTCTTGGTTTCTTGCGGTTCTTCGACGTTCGGATGGGAGGTGAAGTTTCCTCCGAAGAAGAAGATAGAAATCTTTTCTTTTCTAATAATTTTTGCATAGTTTCAGCCATGAAAGGGTACGAAATGTAGTTGTTTTAGCGGACGGCCATGAAACACGTCTTTACTCCATTACGGCCCAGGCTCCTCTCAATGTAGTCCTGTACTGTGCATATGGTGTGTCAATATTTATACATTGTGTGTCAATATATATACATTGTAAATATGGCGAAAGTCAATCGTACAGGATAAAACAGTTCTCATAACACGTGAGAGAAGTTGTGAATGACCCATAATTCTTTGCGAATAAGCGCGCGCATTCCGAAAATATGGCGAATTTTGTTGTTTCGGTCTACGATAATCGATATTGTCAGGTATGATGGTGCTTTACTCTTAAACGAGCATGGTGACCTATATATTTTATTGCATCATTTTGGTGTACAAATTATCCCCTTTAAAGCAAAAACACTTTAAAAAAAATATCGGAAGACAAAAAAAGGTATCGCTAAAAACGTACACAAAGCCCCTTACCCAGGGATGTAAATGATGATCTTGAAAACACCGACTCGAGAAACGTTTTGAGTTGACGTCCTTTTACGATGAGTGATTTTTCCATAAACTATATAAGACAGTGTTCCATATGCTCTTTAAAGATTAATTTAAAGTTTCATTGAAATCACGCTTGAGTTCCCCTTTAACACGAAGATTTTTCAACAATATTATTATATCGCTTTAATCTGCAAATTCCTCTGGCACCCGGGGGTATCTTTTAGCTTGCCTTTTAGCGTTAACTCCCGGCTTTTACGGTACTTTTTGGTGTTTTGGTGCAAACGTTAAGGCAAAAAAAATTGCCCTGGCATCAGATTAGACTGACGAATGTTTAAGCGGAAACTAGCGGATGCCATGTGGATTCCTCCTTCCTTAGTGTACGCAATAAACGTTTGCTTAGTGCAACTGCAAGGAATGCATGAAATGCAGGAAAAGGGGACAGGACATCAGGGGGATTTTTTTGGGGGGACGGGAAGGGGCCGTGTCTTCCCCCCTCCTTTTTCCCTGTACAATATTGAAGTGGTACAGTGTGCATCAGGCTTTTACTTACGATAATGATTAATTGAGTTTTAGAGCTTTTCTTATTTCAAATACATTTTGCCGTGATAGATATACATCACTAACGTGAATTTTTCGGATGGAGGGCATGGAGTAAAGGCGGGGGAGGAGAGCGTGCGCTCTCGACGCATTTTCTTCGGCCCTCTCTTTCTGGAATTTCCGGACTCGCCCCTAGGACATAATCAACGTGAGAAGGTGTGAGCCAAAGGGCCAATGCTGGCATGATGTCTGGGTGACACTTCAAGTTGTCAAAATGACCTCTCACTTGAAAAAATCAACTGGAACACCGCAGTTCAACACCACCCAACTCAGTGCTTTCTATTTTTGTGTAACACGTACCACAGGCAACCCAGTTTACGCTCGTGGAGCGTCTAGTTTCTTGAAAGGCGTAGTTGCTTCCCTGTTTTTTCTTTCAAGAAATGTTTGGATTTGTTGTAAAAAAATCATCTTCTTAATAACAAGTAGTCCTTCCCTTCCTCTATTTTTCTATAGAAATCGATTTCATTTACGCAATTTGGTTGGCATGACTTTGCCGTGTCAAGATCAAGTTCTGGTAAATATACAGAAAGGTCTTGAGAAATATAAATATGGCTGGGAGTAATGGTGTAGAGGAAATGGGCGTAAGGGGGGGGGGGGGGGGAGAGGATAGATATGTGAAGGAAGGGAAGGAAGGAGAGAGGTACTGGCCAGGATCAGGGAGGGGTAGGTGAGTAGAAGGAAGGAAAAGATGTTTAGTTTTTTTTAAAGAACCCCTAAAAACACATTCCCCAGTTCTTTAAAATTCAAACCAAAAAGAAAATTAAACTACAACAGATATTTACCGAGCTGCGATGCGGGGAGGTAAATATCAACCACTACCCACCTCCACTTAGGTGACTAATGATTTGCTATTTTTTTATTGTTCAACAACTTTTTAACGAGTCTGCATGGCAAGACGCTGGAGGAAAAATGAGGCTCTTTAAACTTTCGAAGCGGAGACAAACTTATGATGACTCGAAGCAACTAAGAAATTATTTCTATGCCTGTCACAAAACTTGATAAAACGTACTTTCTCTTAAATGGCGTTTTTAACAGTGTTCAACCTCTGTAACAGGTATTTCTCATTATGTTTATGGTCCATTGATTATGCTTTTTTCGTGTTCATCAGCGCGTTGGTATGGTCAGCGGTCTGAAACAAATGAAACATAGTACAATTGCATGTGTTAACTAACCTTCTTATCCAGCAAATTCATTGCCAGCTTTCACTGTCACACCATCATCAAAACCATTAAACAAATAAAGTCAAGAATCACAGAGATAAAAGAAGATGAATATTCAAACAGTCTCAAAAAGGTTCAGGTCTGTGCGATGTTTCGTGCTGGAGATATTCGAAGGAATGTTTTACTCAAATTTATAAGGCTTTGTATGGAGACGCCATGTTTGTGTCCCTCTCATGGCGGCCGGAAGCTGACAAACATGTGTCATCGAGTTTTGCTATAAAAAGCCAGTAGTCGTCTTCTGAGGGCTCATAAACATTTATGTGAGTACTTATTCTCATACAAAGACTGTTCAGATTGCAAAATCTCATCGGATAAGTCATTTTTTTAATATCATGTCACGTAAAAGCTTAGCCGAATTCAACCTTGCTTTATCCAAGACGAAAAACCCTATCAAACTGAAAATTTGTGAAAAGACAAGTCTTCACCTGTTCTAATAACTAACTAAACTAAAATCTCAAAAGAATTGATAATTCCTCATTTTTTAGTTTTGATGAAGTCACGTGAAAACCAAGAATACAGGAATCGTGTGAATCAAATTAAAAATTATTTTATCTCTTGTATTGCTTTGTTGTTGTTTTTTTTTTGCTGCAATTTGTTTTACGTTGCTCTTTGTGCAACTGCAAGAGGCTTCAATCTAGGACTGACACTTCATCGATTATTGGAGTTGTGAGGTCTCAAGCAGTTGCCATCCATCATTTACAAAAAACATAGGCGCTAAAAGGAAAGCATAAAACAAAATTTTCTCTTTCTGTCTCTCAATTTGAGGGATGATATATTTTGGTAATACTAATGGTGTAACAATCGAGGTTTCTGTTCTTTCATTACTCCCATGCCGCTTGCGTTTCGAAGCCTAGGCAATGATGCAATACAACACAGCCGAGCTACTCCCTGACTGAATCCAAAATAATTACATATCATAAACA
>NC_090896.1:7569160-7576660 GCF_036669925.1 Montipora capricornis
ACAAAATTAACTGTTTTCCTCGCGACCATACATTAAGTGTACATTGTTTTACCTCCCAACTCAAATACGTTTTCCGATTGGAAGAGAACGTGTCATGGGTCAAACCTCACTAACTCCCTAGGGAAACAACGACTTGAACTTTCGACTCGCACGTGATAAGGTCGTGCAGCTTTGAAACAGCGGCAAATTCCGTGTAAAAATCCGAGGTATTGTTGTATTTTGAGTTGGGAGGTATAACAAAACACTTAAAGACTGGCCCCACGGGAAACAGTGAGTTTTGTTTCCCCTTGAGCCGCAATGTTGAGGGGAACATTGAGGGTTGAGGGAAAACAAAACTCACTGTTTCCTGTGGGGCCAGTCATTAAGTGGTTATTGATCTGGGTTTAGTGTAATGATATTCTGATATTTTCTTCATTGATATCTCGAGCGAAATTATTTTCCGTGTGTTGCTTTCACACCGCATTCAGTTTTTTTCACGTTGCACAGTTTGTAAATCGATTCATATTTCCCAAATTCTAATGCAAAAGTACTTTGCAAGAGCAAAGGGAAAAACATCTCTTCCCCGCCGAAAGTGACGTTTAAATACGTTGTCATTCCTGTGGTCGGATACTGGGCAGCAATCTGTTTCACCACGTAAACGAAAGTGAAAACGCAAATCTTGTTTTCATCATATTACAGACTAAAGTTATCGGCAGGGCCAAATTTCACGGCTCTTGCGGCTAAGGAAGGAAAATTATAGCAGTTTTAAACTGAAGTGGTCGGTTACTAGGCAACATATATACTGTATTATTAATAATCGCATGATTTGCTTTCGTGCAATTTGGAACACGTAAGCCGAGCACGAACAAGTTTTTTCAAAGACTACAAATTTTGTTCATCATTGAAAAAAATCACCCATGCTTATTTATTCCAAATTGCATTCAAAATCAAGTGATTACCTATGCGAATCAAGAAGGATCAAAAAGCGATTGATCCGGCATGATATGGTACTGATGAGTATGGGCCAGTACCAGAGTTTGAGACTAAAGATAATGTTGAGATTCAACGGTCATCAGTAGAGCTAACTGATGGAGACATCTATTCTGCAAGTAGCTGTTGACCCACTCAGAGATGACAGTTAATATAATGGCATCAATCTTTTCCCTCAAAAGTTGGAAATAATTAGTATACACACTTGGTCAACTAAGCAAGAATACTTGGTTTCACCAGTTGTTTTGTTGGTTCTTTGAAGAAATTTACCAGAAGAGCAACCTTTAGTCAAGCTTGACTAAAACTGACCCAATTTGATTGTTACTGTATCCAACTTATCTTACATATACACGTGAAATGCATTATTAAAAAGCAAACACAACATTTCTTCTGGTCTACCCTAAACATTGCGCAGCACGTAGCAGTAGTCTTTTGTTATGCTTACAAAGTTTCTTTCAATTAGAAGTCTAATAAGTTGAAAGACAAACGTGAATAATCATTTTAGCAACCAGACTCAGTTGGAGGAGAGGGTGGAAAAGCCAGTGATACATGTAGCTCAAGAGAAATTTTAATTAGACAGAAATATTTGCACTTTCATCGTGTTTCAATATTATCGTTGTCCTAATAATATACATCCAAAAGTCTCAGCATGCTGATTGGCTGAGAGCACATCCCAAGCAGCGGTGCAGAAAGTTGAAATTAAATGTTATTACCAAGTAGTCAAATTATTTTGCGTGCAGTTTGGAAGAACTAAGCATAAGTATAAAATTCTCAAAGAGTACAAAAAGTGCCTTTACCCAACATGTCAGTCGAATCATTTTGCTAGCCTTTGAAAAATCTACTCATGCATGTCAATAATTATTCCAAATTTCACTAGAAATCATTTGATTGCCTCCTCAAACAGTCTGAATGAAATTTTTAAGAGGGCTTAACGACAACATCTTGTAAAAATCTGGTATGTAATGTTTAATGACCTTTTACAGCATGTGGAGTACTCTGTGTGTAATAATTAACTACCGTGGGGAAAAAAAAAGAGCCGTTCCTCAGCACCAGTGAGCAGAGTGGTATCGACTTTTGTTGCCAGCAAGCTCTATTATATAGTTTCACGTCTACAACCAGAAAATTGTTTTTTATACGGTCTTGTAAGAATCATAGTTTCCCAGCAAGCAAACCTTGTTAAGAATAAAAAGTTCCCAGTAAAATTGTTTTTTACTTTAACTGCAAGTCCATTGAAGTGATCTATTTAACTTTACAAAACTAAGAAAGCCCACTCAAGTAATTTTTTCTTTGGCCGCCCGAGAAGACAATTAATCAGACACGTGTAGTTACTTACGTAGCAACCGAAGACTACCCCGACGAGCGTGCTGTATACTAGCAGGAACTCAGATTGGCGTATATTACCTCTCACCCTATTTATGCGACACAGGGCAGCGGCCATCTCGACTATGTTTCAGTCAATCTCAATCTGACTCTCAGGGTAACTAAAAATATCTAGACCAAGACAGACGACTAAAATGGTTACTTAATACTCAGAAAGGACTTCTTAGTAAACTAGAGACACTCAGGAGTCCATACCCGGGAGCTTACAACTCCAATATTCGGTCTATGGAAAATAATTTTCACAGGGCATGGCAGTTTCACTTTAGAAAATGATTAGTTCAGTTGCATATAGTTAGATAGTTACATATAGTTAGATGTACATCACGTATGAAAAAAAAGAATATATAATACATATCAAATGTGAAAAATTATGATAAAAAGTTCGCTGCTTTTTAAAAATCCGAGGAACATGTTAAATGTAACAGGCTTTTCTCTATTGTATGAAAAGACGAAAAAGACTGGACACAAATAATTTTTCAGATAGAGGGCATGTGGGAGGGGGAGGGGGGACGGGGGTGCGCTCTCGCCGCAATTTCTTCGGCCCCCTCTTTCTGGAATTACTGCATCCGCCCCTGGATCTTTAATTGAAGAGCAGAGTTTAGGGGAACTTTTTGAGATTAATAGTCATGAGTGATGTTAAAGAAGGGGCATACATCTAATTACGTGAACTTTGGGCCATATAGACGAATTTGCTTACAGATGGCATCCCGCTATAGGGATTTTCATTATACGTCATCGCCGCCAAAAGATCTCTTATTAGGGAGATCAAGCAACGACAACGGCCACAGGAACGAGAACGTCATCGCAAAATATAAATTCGCGTAATTGTAACCAATATGTGACTATTTCAACCTTTTTATTATGACACGGGTGTGGTAGTTCCTTAAAAGTGACACTGGTCGCAACGGCACTTAATTTAGGGAAGAAAGTGAAATTTGTCCTCAAGGTGATTCCTAAGTATTGCACTGCGCATCCTGTACTGTGCATATGGTGTGTCAATATTTATACATTGTGTGTCAATATATATACATTGTAAATATGGCGAAAGTCAATCGTACAGGATAAAACAGTTCTCAAACACGTGAGAGAAGTTGTGAATGACCCATAATTCTTTGCGAATAAGCGCACGCATTCCTAGAACATGTTGAATTTTTTTTGTTTCGATCTACGATAATCGAGATAGTCAGGTATGATGGTGTTTTACTCTTAAACGAGCATGGTGACCTATATATTTTATTGCATCATTTTGGTGTACAAATTATCCCCTTTAAATCAAAAACACTTAAAAATAAAGATATCGCTAAAAACGTACACAAAGCCCCTTACCCAAGGATGTAAATGATGATCTTGAAAACAACGACTCGAGAAACGTTTTGAGTTGACTTCCCTTTACTATGAGTGATTTTTTCATAAACTATATAAGACAGTGTTCCATATGCTCTAGACTTTCTACATATCAGGTGTTTTTTTCCAGTGTTACTTTAAAAACCCTCTCGTTTAGTTACCGAAAACTGTACCCTGACCCGATAAGATAACGAGCGTGATTAATATCAGTACAGGCATCAGTGGGGTAAGATTGCCCCATTACATTTCTTAAGCAAGCACCGTGACTTATCTTTTTTATTGTAGTTTTCAAAACAGGGATTAGTAGGGAACATTCAGGAAAAGTTTCAACAGAATCGTGCGACAACTTTTTCTTTCTGAGGAATCAAATTTGGCTATAGAGGTTTTTCACGGCCGCCATATTGCATGCCAGGAACAATGAAAATGTTTTGCAGTAGAAAGAACATTTGTTCCCATAGGAAAAAGAATCTATTGTTCCTGTTATGCAACATGGCTGCCGTGTAAAACCTCTATTTCACGTTGTTGTTTTGCTGACGACGGTAAAGAAATGGACAAAAGTGAAAACCGCTCGCGCAGAGCGTGCAAAACTATTGTTTTTGTCCACTAAATATGCCAATTTATAATGGTAATAGGACTCAGCGGAGTCCAATTTGGTCTGTAATCATACGAGCGATTAACAAAAGTCGGACGACCGCGTAGCGGCAGTCCGATTTGTTTAATTTAATATAGATAAGATTGTTTAAGCAAATTGTTTCACCTCATTTAATGTAAAGTTCTTTTGAATAAGTTGGTGTTTTCATGCTAACTTGGGGGATATTGAAAAGGTTATTGGTTTCGCTCTTCCTGACTGTTTCTCAGCAACGGTGTTAATTGGCTCTTACAAGAAACTGGGCTCTGGTTATTATTTAGTAGCTGCGATCAGGGTAACTTTTTCTCTAAAGTCTTTTACACAGGGTTAATTTACTATTCTTATACCTTGTGAATGGTAAAATGGTGCAAGTAGGAATCATACAGCTGTCCTGGCACAGTACTTTTTCCACGCGCGTTAATTTTTGTACCAAGAGGAGCAGTAAGCCCGTCCCCCCTTCTGTGTTGTCCTTTATTTTGACTCTGTTATGTAACAGTCCTCACACATTGTTTTCTGGAAAAGTCTTGATGTAGAATGTAACTTTGACTCTGGTTGGTATTCTGTTCTTTATAGCTGTTATATTTCTGATTCTGTGTGGTGTTAACGGAACCTTAACGAAACCTACGTGGAAATTTTAGTGAAAGATCATTTTGAGCGAATGGTTGCCTCGAAGGAAAATACGCTTATGTAGGTTCTGCGCAAGCGTATTTTACTTGTCAGGTGTTCCTTGACGCATGATTGACATAGACTTGACAGGTCGACTCTAGTTGGAATAAAAATACTGTAATTATACCAGAAAAAGTAGTTGTAGTTCAGGCCTCAGTTGTTCCAAGGCTGGATAATGCTTTCCACTGGATAATTCAATTGGGTTTGGTAGTGTTTATTCGGTGGTAGCGTTATCCACCTTTTGAACAACCGAGGCCAGTTGTTGTACGGTCCTTGATTGTACAGTAGTAGAGCAGTCATGTTGCTGTTACCGTTGCTGGTCCGACTAATAAAAGAACCCATTGCCAGTGTTGGAGTCACTTCCCTCCCTCAAGAAGTCCTTCACCACGGTGTCTTAAACTCCTGAGTTTCTACAAGCAACGCAAGCATAACTACAAGAAACATACGCAAGATCTGAATGTTAATTCTCCTTACTGACTGCCATATAGTACTTTTTATGTCAGTTATGGGATTTAGAAGATATATCTAGGCAAAAAACCAGGTGATAAATTTCTTTAGTCTTGCCACCAGTCTGCTTAACAATGTATTTAGCTTGCGAGAAGAAAATTTATAGCGGAGCTCTGAGGACGTCACGATCGTCCGTACGTATGGACGTGCACCCCTCCATGTATGTCAATGTGACCAGTATCATGCTAGTTTACAGCATACATCTTTGACATTGGACATACATGTTTTGATCAATTGACACCTGTCAAAACAAGGTATCCGCTGACCAAGTTCACGTGACCATATCGCTCGCTCAAGCGTAGAGCTCACCGAAGTGAGCTGTGTTTTTTAAGTTGACCGCTGATCAGGTACTGGTTTTCGATTGGATTGCAGGCTCAACCCAGGTTAACTCACCTGAACATAAGCGAGGCTTCATTTTGCGCGCGCTTTCTGTGGCTCGACGCGGCTACACGGCCATGCTATATCAACTATAGTTCTTACACAGTCAACGATTTTCTTGTTCAGGTGGAAAACGGTTTGAAAAATGTTTTCCTTCTGCATTTTTCGCTGGTTTCAATCCAGTTTGACATATCATGATAGCTGTGGTCCTCACTGGCGGTTACGAAGTTATTCAAGGAAGGATGTAAACTTAAAGATGAGTGTTTATTTTTAATTTGCTTAGAGCTACTTTTTTCTCTGTATTGCAATTTTTGGCATATCTTTAGACGCTCTGATAAGGTTACATGATGCCTGGAGGACCTATGACTAGAACAGAAACGAGAGGAGACCGAAAGAGAACGACAACGACAAAACAAAATACCAGTAATAGCTCATACTTATAGTTAGTGCAAGAAGTCACTCCACAAATTCTTTCCTTGGGCACTAAACCGTTTGTTATTTTCAAAAAGTGGATAATCGTTTCTCCTTTGTTCAGGAATGAAAATCGAATTAACTCTACTCTTTTTGACATCAAGAAAAAGTTGATTTGTTTTTTTGTTTGTTTTGCTCTAAAATGCGATCGTACAAGTGCTTTTTAATCCGTTTGCCCAACTGGTTTTCGATGAGCCTCGACGGTGAGAAGAAACTTTTGCCCTTATATTATAAACACGTAATCGTAATGAGTTCTCGTAAAATTAGGGGGAAATTTCACTAGCTTGCGTTTTCAGGAGTTTGTTTAAAGAACCTACACGTTATTTAAGTGTTGGAGCGGATCTTGTTTGAAGTTCCTTCTGTCTTGGTTGCATTGCCGTATTTTGCCGATTCTTGTTCCAAGCCAACCTGGCGTGTTTCAATGAAATACATCAAAATGTAAATGATCTCGTTAGCGTGATTCCTATTCGCTGACTATTGGCAGTTGACTCTGAAATGGCTTTTTTCCTTTTCCATTCGCTCGCTGAGGGTGTGCTTGTTTTCATTAAAAACACATGCGGTTCAAGAAAAATTCATTGCCAAACTGGTGAATTCCAAAGTAAATTTCTCTCGAAAAACCGATATCGTAGTCATCGCTTTGTGATTCATGCGACATCGGTTTTTAGCGTAAAATGTACCGTGGAATTCAATAGTTAGGCAATGAATTTTTTTATAGAAGAAAGCAAAGAAAATGATTTAATTATTAAAGCAGCAACCGGAAACATCAAAAGGCAGACAATTCGAAATCTTTTATTTTCACTAACCCTACAGGCAGTAAGAATAAATAACCAGGGAGCTCCGTTTTTAGGCTTGGCTAAATCTCTATATTATCAATCACACTGATCAACGACAAGTTAATGCGCATGCCGGCGTTGCTCACGCATGCGTGGCCGTTAATGAGAACCAACCTCAGAATAGTTGGCTTTTAGTAAAAAAACAAAGAGACAAAAAACAAAATGAAAACCGACAACAGAAATAGGAAGATATTGAATTAGTGTAGGCGATGGTTGAGCTCGTTGTTTTAGGTAAATGTGATTATCACCCGACCGTGTCCGTTCGTATTGAAACAACACTCATTCGTTTGATTTTTCCCAGCATTGAAAGATCCTCCCCCTCCC
>NC_090896.1:7584160-7609160 GCF_036669925.1 Montipora capricornis
TCCTTAATCAGCAGTTGAGGCATTTAGATTTGTCTCTTTCTTTTTAATTACGTTGTTCTTTTGTCTTTTATTTTATTGCTATGTGCACTATTTGTGTTTTCTGCGCATTTCACACTTCATATTTAAATTGTACGCAAGTTCTGACATGTAATTTTGCAACATACCTTAACATAAATTCAAATGTACAACCGTTGAAAAGCTCATTTGCAACTGAAGATGACATGAGTATGTCGAAACATGTTTTGTAAATTGAAAACGATCGTTTCTTTTTTGAGAGTTAATTATTAAATAAAAGTCAAAATTCTTGGGTTTCACTCACGTGATCAACAGCCATCTTTCTCAACGAAAACAAAAGAAGACGTTAGCATAATAATAGCTTTCAATTCCCGCAGGATTGGATCGGGACACCAACATGGCCGCCATTTCATTGTTTGGGGACACCAACAAGGCGGCCGTGACGTCATGTGAAATCCAAGCTTTGGACCTTCCTTCTGCATGAAGATTTTTTTCTTTACCTTCTTCTTTGCGTGAATTTTTTTTCTTGGCATTTTCCCTTGCATGAATTTTTTTTTGTTTTTTCCCCACATCCCCATCACTTTTTTAATGGTCCGTCCCTTAGCGGCTCTTGCTTGTTAGCCCCCCCCCCCCACACAATACAAAATATGCTCCGTCGAGAAACACGTTGGAATGAATGTGAAAATATTTACATATCATCCACTTTCCTTTGTCCTCACTGCCTCACTATCAAGCTGAATTTTAATACATCGAAAAACATCGAAAAAGGCCTATTAAGAGGCGACGCATATTTATTTTATTAAGACTTCTCACAGTTCTCAGTAAAAAGGAGGCTTAACTAATTGTTGATAGTTTTGAAAGAGAAAAAGTGTGAATTTGGAGCAAAATACACCGGCTTTCCGACGAGACCTGGCGTTTATTTTTAGGACAGCACCTAATGGAGTAAATACAGTATCAATTAGCCAATATCAAAAATATCATATTAATCTTTGTTTGTCCCTCCAAATTTTGCATAAGAATTTTTTGCAGTTTCTCTTGCGACCATTATAATTCCCAAGTGGAAATAAAAACAATTCCTATGCAAACTTTTGGAGGGTAGTAGCCAAAACGAATGAAGGAAAAATACCGAACATTCGGATATAACATTACAGCAGAATAACGACAAAAATTGAAACAAAAAAACTTTAGAAAAAAGACACCCCAACCCCGGCCCCCGGCCCGGCGTTTTGGCTACTACTCTACTGGAGGGACAAACAAAGAATATTATGGTATTTTTGATATTGGCTAATTGTTTCATTTTCTCAGCAACATTTTATCAATCTTGCCGAAGCACTCATCCCACCATTTAGGTAAATTATTGCCTTAGATCATACGATGCCACCCTCACAAGCTTTGTGTTTCCACCACAGGAAAATAACAATTTCTTCACGGAACGCAAATTTTCCGACTTAAATTTTTGCTTGGTAACATATTTATTGATGACATCATTATGTCAGTGAAAACCTAAAAACAGGGACGACGGAGCATATTTTGTATTGTGGGTGGGGGGGAGGGGAAGGGGCTAACAAGCAAGAGCCGCAAAACTTGTAGGGGGTTCCCTGAAGGAAATTCTCCGCCAGAAAATTTTGAAATCTTGAAGCTCGGAAATGCAACTTTTTCCTTCTGTTAGTTTTCTCTTTTTATGCTTTATGAGTTTTTTTCCTCTATTTTTTCTTCATGGGCAGTCCCCCTAGCTCCGCCGTCCCTGAGAAAAAGGAGCACTTCGGTCTACCATTGGGTATCCTGTGGTTGTTGTGTTGACCAACGTTCGTCATGTTTATATTCTGCTGTGGCCGTTTACATAAGTGTAGTTCCGAACATTGTTAAAGCTCCCACTTCTCACTAAAAAACAGGTATGGATTAAAATGGTATCATTTTACTTTCTGCACTTTATTTAAAGGGGTCTCATCTATTTTCATATCAAATCAAAGACGGATATCGGCCTGCTGTGTTTTGACCCGAAAGGTCACAAGAATGCATTTTAACGACATTTTAAGCGCTCGAGGCGTCACGCAAAAGTAATTGCCCAGAGATTTCTCTCTATCAGACGAAAGACCTTTGTTTCAACATTCGATGGCCGAAGTTTCAAAGGGTTTAAAGGTAGAGCACATTCTCTGTAAGATATTTCGTAAGACTCAGTTTTAGTGACAAAAAATATAGGCGCCAAGAATAAAATTATTTGGAAACTATAGAATGTCTTAAATGCACTCAAACTTAGCCAAACGACAATTAAGAGATTGCTAAGTTAGGATTAGGAGGAATATTTCATGAGGGATGCTTCAGTTGACCTCACAAGACCGTCAAAATGAAGAGACAAATCGCTTGTCCGAGCGGCATTTTCGGCGGTGTTCAGTAATTTGCATTTTTCTCCGAAATAAATCCGTAACAATCCAAACTAAGAATAGCATGCTTCTTGGTACACATTGCTCTTTCAAACTTGGAAGTATGAGCGAAATCGATTTTTCAAGGTTTGCCACGGAATTCAAATTTTGTTTGATTTTTACGGACATTCACTCTTAATCACTTTCGATTTGTTAATTATATTGCAAACAAGAACAATTTAATTCGTTTAATGTGACTGGTTTGTACTAACTGAGATTTTGCTTGCGAACGGCGATGAGTGGCTGAACTTAATTCTGCCAAAGTTTACTCGTCCTCCTTTCCTTTTTTTCTCATCATGGTTTTTGGCACTTCCATAAATAAATATTGGTAGAAGAAAATACTCAATATTTTAAATTTTAGTTTGCAACTTTTTTATCCGCAAAACATTACCAGTTAAGATGGGAAAATCTAGACCGTGGTCAATATCGATTTTAGCCAATCAAATTCGTGAATTTGGT
This sequence comes from Montipora capricornis, assembly GCF_036669925.1. NCBI lineage: Eukaryota > Metazoa > Cnidaria > Anthozoa > Scleractinia > Acroporidae > Montipora > Montipora capricornis. The sequence goes on from NC_090896.1 coordinate 7,587,055, forward strand.
AGTTCCCAGTCCTTGTTACACAAAGCCATGTAATAAAAAGGAAAAATAAATTCTTCTTTACTTGCGGACTTGAAAATTTAAGGTTATAAATAGTTCATTTGGGTTACCGAGTACATTGACTCAGTCATCTACAGGGAAATCGTTTTATGACGTCATTGTTTACATTTCATTTCATTTCATTGACATACCAGTAAAATCGACTTCAAAAGTCAAAAGAACTTGAAAAAATCCTTAAATCTCAAATTTTAAGCCTGTCACCTTTGGCAATGTGCCAAAGACATACTTAGTGGAAAAATGGTAGCTGCTCAACACCTAGTTTTTTCAAATGCTTTTTATTGGAACAAGAGGAAACCTTATATGGAAGAAATCCAAATGTAAATTGCAATTGATAAACGTTTGCTTCCCTAAAGCTAACCAAATGAACACAACAAAGCAACAAAGCTCTCATTCCAAAACAATACGCGACTAGGCCCACCAGCCTTTTCAAACTCTTATTCCGAACAAACTGAAATATGGCAACGATCACCACATCGACGTGTGACAAAACTTCACGTAACTAATAAGGACGCAAAGCGTGCAAAGCAAAACTGTCGGCAACAGTGGGAATAATAACTTCATTAGATTGCACTTTACCTGAGCAGTTTCTTCCATCTCCTTCATATCCATTTTTGCACGTGCAATTGTAAGATCCTATGGTATTTGTACAAGTGGCATTCACGTGGCACTCGTTTTCAGATGAACACTCGTCAATATCTGAAAACCAGATGAAGAGAACAAAGCCAACTCAAAGAAACAGACCAAAGAAAACAACATGGCGATGACTCCGAGGTTAACGTGTGCCAAAACAACACGTGTCTAAAGCTTATGCAAGACTTGCAAATCAAAACTTTCAGCATTACTCGCGATAGTACGTTCATTAGAATGGACTTTACCTGAGCAGTTTCTTCCGCCTCCTCCATATCCCTTTTTGCAAATGCAATTGTAGGATCCTATGGTATTGCAACATCTAGCATTCACGTCACATTCATTTTTAGATGAACACTCGTCAATATCTGGAACGAAATAAACTCCAAAAATGCGAACTCGGGGAAAGCACTTCAAAGAAAACAAAATGGCGACGAGAGCAAGGTCGATGTGCACAGAAACATTACGTGCCTAATAGGCACTTAAGGCGTTCATAACATACCTTTCAGCATAAGTCGGGATATTACCCTCATTAGACATTTTAAACTTTACCTGTGCAGTTTCTTCCGTCTCCTTCAAATCCATTCTGGCAACTGCAATTGTAAGATCCTTTGGTATTCGTACATGTGGCATTCACGTGACATTTGTTTTCAGATGAACACTCGTCAATGTCTGGAACCAAATAAACATAACCAAGCAAACTCGAGGACTCCACTTTTTAAACCCTTATTGCAAACAAAACAACTTGGCGATGACCAGGAGGTTAACGTGCCAAAACATCACGTCATTAAAGGACACGCAAACCGTGCAAAAAAAAAGAAAAGAACTGTCAGCAACGGTCGTGATATTACCTTGATAAGACTGGACTTTACCTGAGCAGTTTGTTCCATCTCCTTCATATCCCTGTTTGCACATACAACTGTAGGATCCTATGGTATTTGTACAGGTAGCATTCACGTGGCACTCGTTTTCTAATGAACACTCGTCAATCTCTGAAACAAAATGAAAACAACAAAGCGAACTCGAGGACTGCCTTTTGAAATTCTTATTCCAAACAACACAACATGGTGACCACCACGAGATCGCCGTTTGCCAAAACATCACGTGAACAATGGGCAGACCAGGCGTGCAAAAAAAAGGTGCTGGCATCTGTGGTCAGAGGGGATAATACCTCAATTAGACTGGACTTACCTGAGCAGTTTTTTCCATCTCCTTTATATCCCTTTTTGCACATGCAAAATGGACTTTACCTGAGCAGTTTCTTCCGCCTCCTCCATATCCCTTTTTGCAAATGCAATTGTAAGATCCTATGGTATTTGTACAGGTGGCATTCACGTGGCACTCGTTTTCTGATGAACACTCATCAATGTCTAAAACCAAATAAACACAATAAAGTGCACTTGGGGACTGCCTTTTCAAACTCTTGTTACAAACAAAACATCGTGGCGACGAGCACGAGGTCAACGTGTGCCAAAATATCACGGGACTACTGGGCACGCAAGGGGTGCAAAACAATACTGTCAGTATCAGTGGAGGAAATACCTTCATTAGACTGCACTTTACCTGAGCAGTTTCTTCCATCCCCTTCATATCCCTTTTTGCACATGCAATTGTAGGATCCTATGCTATTCGTGCAGGTGGCATTCATGTGGCACTCGTTTTCAGATGAACACTCGTCAATATCTGGAAACAAATCAACACAACAAAGCCAACTCGAGAACTGGTTGTTTAAACACTTATTCTAATCAAAACAACATGGCGACGACCATGAAGTCGACGTGTGCCAAAACCTCACGCGACTATTATATACGCGAGGCCTGCAAAACAAAAGTATCGTCATCAGTAGTGATAAGACCGGTATTCTCATGCACTTTACCTATGCAGTTTATTCCATCTCCTATATATCCCTTTATGCACGTACAAATGTAAGATCCTATGGTATTCGTACAGGTGGCATTCATGTTGCACTCGTTTTCAGATGAACACTCGTCAATATCTGGAACCAAATAAACACAACTAAGAGATCTGCTGGACTGCACTCCAAATATAACGATATGGTATCGACCACGAGCTCCACGTGTGCCAAAAAATCCGGTGACTGATGAGCACGCAAGGGGTGCAAAACAAAACCCTCGGGATCAGTTGCGATAATACTTTTATTCGACTGGTCTTTACCTGAGCAGTTTGTTCCATCTCCTTCATATCCCTTTTTGCAAGTACATTTGTAAGATCCTATGGTATTTGTACATGTGGCATTCACGTGGCACTCGTTTTCAGATGAACACTCGTCAATATCTAAAAACCAGATAAAGAGAACAAAGCCAACTCAAGGAAGCAGACCAAAGAAAACAACATGGCGATGACTACGAGGTTAACGTGTGCCAAAACAACACGTGTCTAAAGCTTATGCAAGACGTGCAAATCAAAACTTATTCGCGATAGTACGTTCATTAGAATGGACTTTACCTGAGCAGTTTCTTCCGCCTCCTCCATATCCCTTTTTGCAAATGCAATTGTAGGATCCTATGGTATTGCAACATCTAGCATTCACGTCACATTCATTTTCCTCAGATGAACACTCGTCAATATCTGGAACGAAATAAACTCCAAAAATGCGAACTCAGGAAAAGCACTTCAAAGAAAACAAATTGGCGACGAGAGCAAGGTCGATGTGCACAGAAACATTACGTGCCTAATAGGCACTTAAGGCGTTCATAACAAACCTTTCAGCATAAGTCGAGATAATACCCTTATTAGACATTTTAAACTTTACCTGTGCAGTTTCTTCCGTCTCCTTTAAATCCATTCTGGCAACTGCAATTGTAAGATCCTTTGGTATTCGTACATGTGGCATTCACGTGACATTTGTTTTCAGATGAACACTCGTCAATGTCTGGAAGCAAATGGACATAACAAAGCAAACTCTAGGACTCCACTTTCAAACTCTTATTCCGAACAAACAAAAAAAAAAGATGGTGACGACCAAGACCTAAAATTTATGTGACTAATAGGCACGCAATCCTTGCAAAACAAAACTGTCAGCATCAGTCGCGACAATACCGTGATGAGACTGGACTTTACCTGAGCAGTTTCTACCGTCTCCTTCATATCCTTTGTTGCAAGTGCAATTGTAAGACCCTAAGGAATTCGTACATGTGGCATTTACGTGGCAGTCATTTTCAGAAGAACACTCGTCAATGTCTGGAACGAAATGAACATAAGGAAAGGAACTCGAGGACTGCAATTTCAAACAAAGCAACATGGCGACGACAACAAGGCAGGTGTGTGCGAAAACATAATGTGAATAATGGGCACGCAAGGTACGCAAAACAAAACTGTCAGCATCAGTCGCGATAATACCTTTTTTAAACTGGACTTTACCTGGGCAGCCTCCTCCGTCTCCTCCATATCCTTTTTTGCAAGTGCAGTTGTAAGATCCTACGGTATTTGTACAGGTGGCATTCACTTGACAGTTGTTTTCAGATGAACACTCGTCAATGTCTGGAACCAAATAAACATAACCAAGCAAACTCGAGGACTCCACTTTTTAAACCCTTATTCCAAACAAAACAACTTGGCGATGACCAGGAGGTTAACGTGCCAAAACATCACGTCATTAAAGGACACGCAAACCGTGCAAAAAAAAAAAAGAAAAGAACTGTCAGCATCGGTCGTGATATTACCTTGATAAGACTGGACTTTACCTGAGCAGTTTGTTCCATCTCCTTCATATCCCTGTTTGCACATACAACTGTAGGATCCTATGGTATTTGTACAGGTAGCATTCACGTGGCACTCGTTTTCTAATGAACACTCGTCAATGTCTGAAACCAAATGAAAACAACAAAGCGAACTCGAGGACTGCCTTTTGAAATTCTTATTCCAAACAACACAACATGGTGACCACCACGAGGTCGCCGTTTGCCAAAACATCACGTGAACAATGGGCAGACCAGGCGTGCAAAAAAAAGGTGCTGGCATCTGTGGTCAGAGGGGATAATACCTCAATTAGACTGGACTTACCTGAGCAGTTTCTTCCATCTCCGTTATATCCCTTTTTGCATATGCAAAATGGACTTTACCTGAGCAGTTTCTTCCGCCTCCTCCATATCCCTTTTTGCAAATGCAATTGTAAGATCCTATGGTATTTGTACAGGTGGCATTCACGTGGCACTCGTTTTCTGATGAACACTCATCAATGTCTAAAACCAAATAAACACAATAAAGTGCACTTGGGGACTGCCTTTTCAAACTCTTGTTACAAACAAAACATCGTGGCGACGAGCACGAGGTCAACGTGTGCCAAAATATCACGGGACTACTGGGCACGCAAGGGGTGCAAAACAACACTGTCAGTATCAGTGGAGGAATTACCTTCATTAGACTGCACTTTACCTGAGCAGTTTCTTCCATCCCCTTCATATCCCTTTTTGCACATGCAATTGTAGGATCCTATGCTATTCGTGCAGATGGCATTCATGTGGCACTCGTTTTCAGATGAACACTCGTCAATATCTGGAACCTAATCAACACAACAAAGCCAACTCGAGAACTGGTTGTTTTAACACTTATTCTAATCAAAACAACATGGCGACGACCATGAAGTCGACGTGTGCCAAAACCTCACGCGACTATTATATACGCGAGGCCTGCAAAACAAAAGTATCGTCATCAGTAGTGATAAGACCGGTATTCTCATGCACTTTACCTATGCAGTTTATTCCATCTCCTATATATCCCTTTATGCACGTACAAATGTAAGATCCTATGGTATTCGTACAGGTGGCATTCATGTTGCACTCGTTTTCAGATGAACACTCGTCAATATCTGGAAGCAAATAAACACAACTAAGAGATCTGCTGGACTGCACTCCAAATATAACAATATGGTATCGACCACGAGCTCCACGTGTGCCAAAAAATCCGGTGACTGATGAGCACGCAAGGGGTGCAAAACAAAACTTTCGGGATCAGTTGCGATAATACTTTTATTTGACTGGTCTTTACCTGAGCAGTTTGTTCCATCTCCTTTATATCCCTTTTTGCAAGTACATTTGTAAGATCCTATAGTATTTGTACATGTGGCATTCACGTGGCACTCGTTTTCAGATGAACACTCGTCAATATCTGAAAACCAGATGAAGAGAACAAAGCCAACTCAAGGAAGCAGACCAAAGAAAACAACATGGCGATGACTACGAGGTGTACGTGTGCCAAAACAACACGTGTTTAAAGCTTATGCAAGACGTGCAAATCAAAACTTATTCGCGATAGTACGTTCATTAGAATGGACTTTACCTGAGCAGTTTCTTCCGCCTCCTCCATATCCCTTTTTGCAAATGCAATTGTAGGATCCTATGGTATTGCAACATCTAGCATTCACGTCACATTCATTTTCCTCAGATGAACACTCGTCAATATCTGGAACGAAATAAACTCCAAAAATGCGAACTCGGGAAAAGCACTTCAAAGAAAACAAAATGGCGACGAGAGCTAGGTTAATGTGCACAGAAACATTACGTGCCTAATAGGCACTTAAGGCGTTCATAACAAACCTTTCAGCATAAGTCGAGATAATACCCTTATTAGACATTTTAAACTTTACCTGTGCAGTTTCTTCCGTCTCCTTCAAATCCATTCTGGCAACTGCAATTGTAAGATCCTTTGGTATTCGTACATGTGGCATTCACGTGACATTTGTTTTCAGATGAACACTCGTCAATGTCTGGAAGCAAATGGACATAACAAAGCAAACTCTAGGACTGCACTTTCAAACTCTTATTCCGAACAAACAAAAAAAAAAAGATGCTGACGACCAAGAGCCAAAATTTATGTGACTAATAGGCACGCAATCTTTGCAAAACAAAACTGTCAGCATCAGTCACGACAATACCGTGATGAGACTGGACTTTACCTGAGCAGTTTCTACCGTCTCCTTCATATCCTTTGTTGCAAGTGCAATTGTAAGACCCTAAGGAATTCGTACATGTGGCATTTACGTGGCAGTCATTTTCAGAAGAACACTCGTCAATGTCTGGAACGAAATGAACATAAGGAAAGGAACTCGAGGACTGCAATTTTAAACAAAGCAACATGTCGACGACAACAAGGCCGGTGTGTGCGAAAACATCATGTGACTAATGGGCACGCAAGGTACGCAAAACAAAACTGTCAGCATCAGTCGCGATAATACCTTTTTTAAACTGGACTTTACCTGGGCAGCCTCCTCCGTCTCCTCCATATCCTTTTTTGCAAGTGCAGTTGTAAGATCCTACGGTATTTCTACAGGTGGCATTCACTTGACAGTTGTTTTCAGATGAACACTCGTCAATGTCTGGAACCAAATAAACATAACCAAGCAAACTCGAGGACTCCACTTTTTAAACCCTTATTCCAAAGAAAACAACTTGGCGATGACCAGGAGGTTAACGTGCCAAAACCTCACGTCATTAAAGGACACGCAAACCGTGCAAAAAAAAAAGAAAAGAACTGTCAGCAACGGTCGTGATATTACCTTGATAAGACTGGACTTTACCTGAGCAGTTTGTTCCATCTCCTTCATATCCCTGTTTGCACATACAACTGTAGGATCCTATGGTATTTGTACAGGTAGCATTCACGTGGCACTCGTTTTCTAATGAACACTCGTCAATGTCTGAAACCAAATGAAAACAACAAAGCGAACTCGAGGACTGCCTTTTGAAATTCTTATTCCAAACAACACAACATGGTGACCACCACGAGGTCGCCGTTTGCCAAAACATCACGTGAACAATGGGCAGACCAGGCGTGCAAAAAAAAGGTGCTGGCATCTGTGGTCAGAGGGGATAATACCTCAATTAGACTGGACTTACCTGAGCAGTTTCTTCCATCTCCGTTATATCCCTTTTTGCATATGCAAAATGGACTTTACCTGAGCAGTTTCTTCCGCCTCCTCCATATCCCTTTTTGCAAATGCAATTGTAAGATCCTATGGTATTTGTACAGGTGGCATTCACGTGGCACTCGTTTTCTGATGAACACTCATCAATGTCTGAAACCAAATAAACACAATAAAGTGCACTTGGGGACTGCCTTTTCAAACTCTTGTTACAAACAAAACATCGTGGCGACGAGCTCGAGGTCAACGTGTGCCAAAATATCACGGGACTACTGGGCACGCAAGGGGTGCAAAACAACACTGTCAGTATCAGTGGAGGAATTACCTTCATTAGACTGCACTTTACCTGAGCAGTTTCTTCCATCCCCTTCATATCCCTTTTTGCACATGCAATTGTAGGATCCTATGCTATTCGTGCAGATGGCATTCATGTGGCACTCGTTTTCAGATGAACACTCGTCAATATCTGGAACCAAATCAACACAACAAAGCCAACTCGAGAACTGGTTGTTTTAACACTTATTCTAATCAAAACAACATGGCGACGACCATGAAGTCGACGTGTGCCAAAACCTCACGCGACTATTATATACGCGAGGCCTGCAAAACAAAAGTATCGTCATCAGTAGTGATAAGACCGGTATTCTCATGCACTTTACCTATGCAGTTTATTCCATCTCCTATATATCCCTTTATGCACGTACAAATGTAAGATCCTATGGTATTCGTACAGGTGGCATTCATGTTGCACTCGTTTTCAGATGAACACTCGTCAATATCTGGAAGCAAATAAACACAACTAAGAGATCTGCTGGACTGCACTCCAAATATAACAATATGGTATCGACCACGAGCTCCACGTGTGCCAAAAAATCCGGTGACTGATGAGCACGCAAGGGGTGCAAAACAAAACTTTCGGGATCAGTTGCGATAATACTTTTATTTGACTGGTCTTTACCTGAGCAGTTTGTTCCATCTCCTTCATATCCCTTTTTGCAAGTACATTTGTAAGATCCTATGGTATTTGTACATGTGGCATTCACGTGGCACTCGTTTTCAAATGAACACTCGTCAATATCTGAAAACCAGATGAAGAGAACAAAGCCAACTCAAGGAAGCAGACCAAAGAAATTAACATGGCGATGACTACGAGGTGTACGTGTGCCAAAACAACACGTGTTTAAAGCTTATGCAAGACGTGCAAATCAAAACTTATTCGCGATAGTACGTTCATTAGAATGGACTTTACCTGAGCAGTTTCTTCCGCCTCCTCCATATCCCTTTTTGCAAATGCAATTGTAGGATCCTATGGTATTGCAACATCTAGCATTCACGTCACATTCATTTTCCTCAGATGAACACTCGTCAATATCTGGAACGAAATAAACTCCAAAAATGCGAACTCGGGAAAAGCACTTCAAAGAAAACAAAATGGCGACGAGAGCTAGGTTGATGTGCACAGAAACATTACGTGCCTAATAGGCACTTAAGGCGTTCATAACAAACCTTTCAGCATAAGTCGAGATAATACCCTTATTAGACATTTTAAACTTTACCTGTGCAGTTTCTTCCGTCTCCTTCAAATCCATTCTGGCAACTGCAATTGTAAGATTCTTTGGTATTCGTACATGTGGCATTCACGTGACATTTGTTTTCAGATGAACACTCGTCAATGTCTGGAAGCAAATGGACATAACAAAGCAAACTCTAGGACTGCACTTTCAAACTCTTATTCCGAACAAACAAAAAAAAAAGATGCTGACGACCAAGAGCCAAAATTTATGTGACTAATAGGCACGCAATCTTTGCAAAACAAAACTGTCAGCATCAGTCACGACAATACCGTGATGAGACTGGACTTTACCTGAGCAGTTTCTACCGTCTCCTTCATATCCTTTGTTGCAAGTGCAATTGTAAGACCCTAAGGAATTCGTACATGTGGCATTTACGTGGCAGTCATTTTCAGAAGAACACTCGTCAATGTCTGGAACAAAATGAACATAAGGAAAGGAACTCGAGGACTGCAATTTCAAACAAAGCAACATGGCGACGACAACAAGGCCGGTGTGTGCGAAAACATCATGTGACTAATGGGCACGCAAGGTACGCAAAACAAAACTGTCAGCATCAGTCGCGATAATACCTTTTTTAAACTGGACTTTACCTGGGCAGCCTCCTCCGTCTCCTCCATATCCTTTTTTGCAAGTGCAGTTGTAAGATCCTACGGTATTTGTACAGGTGGCATTCACTTGACAGTTGTTTTCAGATGAACACTCGTCAATGTCTGGAACCAAATAAACATAACCAAGCAAACTCGAGGACTCCATTTTTTAAACCCTTATTCCAAAGAAAACAACTTGGCGATGACCAGGAGGTTAACGTGCCAAAACCTCACGTCATTAAAGGACACGCAAACCGTGCAAAAAAAAAAGGAAAGAACTGTCGGCAACGGTCGTGATATTACCTTGATAAGACTGGACTTTACCTGAGCAGTTTGTTCCATCTCCTTCATATCCCGGTTTGCATATACAACTGTAGGATCCTATGGTATTTGTACAGGTAGCATTCACGTGGCACTCGTTTTCTAATGAACACTCGTCAATGTCTGAAACCAAATGAAAACAACAAAGCGAACTCGAGGACTGCCTTTTGAAATTCTTATTCCAAACAACACAACATGGTGACCACCACGAGGTCGCCGTTTGCCAAAACATCACGTGAACAATGGGCACACCAGGCGTGCAAAAAAAAGGTGCTGGCATCTGTGGTCAAAGGGGATAATACCTCAATTAGACTGGACTTACCTGAGCAGTTTCTTCCATCTCCTTTATATCCCTTTTTGCACATGCAAAATGGACTTTACCTGAGCAGTTTCTTCCGCCTCCTCCATATCCCTTTTTGCAAATGCAATTGTAAGATCCTATGGTATTTGTACAGGTGGCATTCACGTGGCACTCGTTTTCTGATGAACACTCATCAATGTCTAAAACCAAATAAACACAATAAAGTGCACTTGGGGACTGCCTTTTCAAACTCTTGTTACAAACAAAACATCGTGGCGACGAGCACGAGGTCAACGTGTGCCAAAATATCACGGGACTACTGGGCACGCAAGGGGTGCAAAACAACACTGTCAGTATAAGTGGAGGAATTACCTTTATTAGACTGCACTTTACCTGAGCAGTTTCTTCCATTCCCTTCATATCCCTTTTTGCACATGCAATTGTAGGATCCTATGCTATTCGTGCAGATGGCATTCATGTGGCATTCGTTTTCAGATGAACACTCGTCAATATCTGGAACCAAATCAACACAACAAAGCCAACTCGAGAACTGGTTGTTTAAACACTTATTCTAATCAAAACAACATGGCGACGACCATAAAGTCGACGTGTGCCAAAACCTCACGCGACTATTATATACGCGAGGCCTGCAAAACAAAAGCATCGTCATCAGTAGTGATAAGACCGGTATTCTCATGCACTTTACCTATGCAGTTTATTCCATCTCCTATATATCCCTTTATGCACGTACAAATGTAAGATCCTATGGTATTCGTACAGGTGGCATTCATGTTGCACTCGTTTTCAGATGAACACTCGTCAATATCTGGAAGCAAATAAACACAACTAAGAGATCTGCTGGACTGCACTCCAAATATAACAATATGGTATCGACCACGAGCTCCACGTGTGCCAAAAAATCCGGTGACTGATGAGCACGCAAGGCGTGCAAAACAAAACTTTCGGGATCAGTTGCGATAATACTTTTATTCGACTGGTCTTTACCTGAGCAGTTTGTTCCATCTACTTCATATCCCTTTTTGCAAGTACATTTGTAAGATCCTATGGTATTTGTACATGTGGCATTCACGTGGCACTCGTTTTCAGATGAACACTCGTCAATATCTGAAAACCAGATGAAGAGAACAAAGCCAACTCAAGGAAGCAGACCAAAGAAAACAACATGGCGATGACTACGATGTTAACGTGTGCCAAAACAACACGTGTCTAAAGCTTATGCAAGACGTGCAAATCAAAACTTATTTGCGATAGTACGTTCATTAGAATGGACTTTACCTGAGCAGTTTCTTTCGCCTCCTTCATATCCCTTTTTGCAAATGCAATTGTAGGATCCTATGGTATTGCAACATCTAGCATTCACGTCACATTCATTTTCCTCAGATGAACACTCGTCAATATCTGGAACGAAATAAACTCCAAAAATGCGAACTCGGGAAAAGCACTTCAAAGAAAACAAAATGACGACGAGAGCAAGGTTGATGTGCACAGAAACATTACGTGCCTAATAGGCACTTAAGGCGTTCATAACAAACCTTTCAGCATAAGTCGAGATAATACCCTCATTAGACATTTTAAACTTTACCTGTGCAGTTTCTTCCGTCTCCTTCAAATCCATTCTGGCAACTGCAATTGTAAGATCCTTTGGTATTCGTACATGTGGCATTCACGTGACATTTGTTTTCAGATGAACACTCGTCAATGTCTGGAAGCAAATGGACATAACAAAGCAAACTATAGGACTGCAATTTCAAACTCTTATTCCGAACAAACAAAAAAAAAAGGTGGTGACGACCAAGAGCCAAAATTTATTTGACTAATAGGCACACAATCCGTGCAAAACAAAACTGTCAGCATCAGTCGCGACAATACCGTGATAAGACTGGACTTTACCTGAGCAGTTTCTACCGTCTCCTTCATATCCTTTGTTGCAAGTGCAATTGTAAGACCCTAAGGTATTCGTACATGTGGCATTAATTGTAAGACCCTAAGGTATTCGTACATGTGGCATTTACGTGGCAGTCATTTTCAGAAGAACACTCGTCAATGTCTGGAACGAAATGAACATAACGAAAGGAACTCGAGGACTGCAATTTCAAACAAAGCAACATGGCGACGACAACAAGGCCGGTGTGTTTAAAAACATCATGTGACTAATGGGCACGCAAGGTACGCAAAACAAAACTGTCAGCATCAGTTGCGTTAATACCTTTTTTAAACTGGACTTTACCTGGGCAGCCTCCTCCGTCTCCTCCATATCCTTTTTTGCAAGTGCAGTTGTAAGATCCTACGGTATTTGTACAGGTGGCATTCACTTGACAGTTGTTTTCAGATGAACACTCGTCAATGTCTGGAACAAAATAAACATAACCAAGCAAACTCGATGACTCCACTTTTTAAACCTTTATTCCAAACAAAACAACTTGGCGATGACCAGGAGGTTAACGTGCCAAAACATCACGTCATTAAAGGACACGCAAACCGTGCAAAAAAAAGGAAAAGAACTGTCAGCAACGGTCGTGATATTACCTTGATAAGACTGGACTTTACCTGAGCAGTTTGTTCCATCTCCTTCATATCCCTGTTTGCACATACAACTGTAGGATCCTATGGTATTTGTACAGGTGGCATTCACGTGGCACTCGTTTTCTGATGAACACTCGTCAATGTCTGAAACCAAATGAAAACAACAAAGCGAACTCGAGGACTGCCTTTTGAAATTCTTATTCCAAACAACACAACATGGTGACCACCACGAGGTCGCCGTTTGCCAAAACATCACGTGAACAATGGGCAGACCGGGCGCGCAAAATAAAGGTGCTGGCATCTGTGGTCAGAGGGGATAATACCTCAATTAGACTAGACTTACCTGAGCAGCTTCTTTCATCTCCTTTATTTCCCTTTTTGCACATGCAAAATGGACTTTACCTGAGCAGTTTCTTCCGCCTCCTCCATATCCCTTTTTGCAAATGCAATTGTAAGATCCTATGGTATTTGTACAGGTTGCATTCACGTGGCACTCGTTTTCTAATGAACACTCATCAATGTCTAAAACCAAATAAACACAATAAAGTGCACTTGGGGACTGGCTTTTCAAACTCTTGTTACAAACAAAACATCGTGGCGACGAGCACGAGGTCAACGTGTGCCAAAATATCACGGGACTACTGGGCACGCAAGGGGTGCAAAACAACACTATCAGTATCAGTGGAGGAAATACCTTCATTAGACTGCACTTTACCTGAGCAGTTTCTTCCATCCCCTTCATATCCCTTTTTGCACATGCAATTGTAGGATCCTATGCTATTCGTGCAGGTGGCATTCATGTGGCACTCGTTTTCAGATGAACACTCGTCAATATCTGGAACCAAATCAACACAACAAAGCCAACTCGAGAACTGGTTGTTTTAACACTTATTCTAATCAAAACAACATGGCGACGACCATGAAGTCGACGTGTGCCAAAACCTCACGCGACTATTATATACGCGGGGCCTGCAAAACAAAAGTATGGTCATCAGTAGTGATAAAACCGGTATTCTCATGCACTTTACCTATGCAGTTTATTCCATCTCCTATATATCCCTTTATGCACGTACAAATGTAAGATCCTATGGTATTCGTACAGGTGGCATTCATGTTGCACTCGTTTTCAGATGACCACTCGTCAATATCTGGAAGCAAATAAACACAACTAAGAGATCTGCTGGACTGCACTCCAAATATAACAATATGGTATCGACCACGAGCTCCACGTGTGCCAAAAAATCCGGTGACTGATGAGCACGCAAGGCGTGCAAAACAAAACTTTCGGGATCAGTTGCGATAATACTTTTATTCGACTGGTCTTTACCTGAGCAGTTTGTTCCATCTCCTTCATATCCCTTTTTGCAAGTACATTTGTAAGATCCTATGGTATTTGTACATGTGGCATTCACGTGGCACTCGTTTTCAGATGAACACTCGTCAATATCTGAAAACCAGATGAAGAGAACAAAGCCAACTCAAGGAAGCAGACCAAAGAAAACAACATGGCGATGACTACGATGTTAACGTGTGCCAAAACAACACGTGTCTAAAGCTTATGCAAGACGTGCAAATCAAAACTTATTTGCGATAGTACGTTCATTAGAATGGACTTTACCTGAGCAGTTTCTTCCGCCTCCTCCATATCCCTTTTTGCAAATGCAATTGTAGGATCCTATGGTATTGCAACATCTAGCATTCACGTCACATTCATTTTCCTCAGATGAACACTCGTCAATATCTGGAACGAAATAAACTCCAAAAATGCGAACTCGGGAAAAGCACTTCAAAGAAAACAAAATGGCGACGAGAGCAAGGTCGATATGCACAGAAACATTACGTGCCTAATAGGCACTTAAGGCGTTCATAACATACCTTTCAGCATAAGTCGGGATATTACCCTCATAAGACATTTTAAACTTTACCTGTGCAGTTTCTTCCGTCTCCTTCAAATCCATTCTGGCAACTGCAATTGTAAGATCCTTTGGTATTCGTACATGTGGCATTCACGTGACATTTGTTTTCAGATGAACACTCGTCAATGTCTGGAAGCAAATGGACATAACAAAGCAAACTCTAGGACTGCACTTTTAAACTCTTATTCCGAACAAATAAAAAAAAAAAGGTGGTGACGACCAAGAGCCAAAATTTATGAGATTAATAGGCACGCAATCCGTGCAAAATAAAACTGTCAGCATCAGTCGCGACAATACCGTGATAAGACTGGACTTTACCTGAGCAGTTTCTACCGTCTCCTTCATATCCTTTGTTGCAAGTGCAATTGTAAGACCCTAAGGTATTCGTACATGTGGCATTTACGTGGCAGTCATTTTCAGAAGAACACTCGTCAATGTCTGGAACGAAATGAACATAAGGAAAGGAACTCGAGGACTGCAATTTCAAACAAAGCAACATGGCGACGACAACAAGGCCGGTGTGTGCGAAAACATCATGTGACTAATGGGCACGCAAGGCACGCAAAACAAAACTGTCAGCATCAGTCGCGATAATACCTTTTTTAAACTGGACTTTACCTGGGCAGCCTCCTCCGTCTCCTCCATATCCTTTTTTGCAAGTGCAGTTGTAAGATCCTACGGTATTTGTACAGGTGGCATTCACTTGACAGTTGTTTTCAGATGAACACTCGTCAATGTCTGGAACCAAATAAACATAACCAAGCAAACTCGAGGACTCCACTTTTTAAACCCTTATTCCAAAGAAAACAACTTGGCGATGACCAGGAGGTTAACGTGCCAAAACCTCACGTCATTAAAGGACACGCAAACCGTGCAAAAAAAAAAAGAAAAGAACTGTCAGCAACGGTCGTGATATTACCTTGATAAGACTGGACTTTACCTGAGCAGTTTGTTCCATCTCCTTCATATCCCTGTTTGCACATACAACTGTAGGATCCTATGGTATTTGTACAGGTAGCATTCACGTGGCACTCGTTTTCTAATAAACACTCGTCAATGTCTGAAACCAAATGAAAACAACAAAGCGAACTCGAGGACTGCCTTTTGAAATTCTTATTCCAAACAACACAACATGGTGACCACCACGAGGTCGCCGTTTGCCAAAACATCACATGAACAATGGGCAGACCAGGCGTGCAAAAAAAAGGTGCTGGCATCTGTGGTCAGAGGGGATAATACCTCAATTAGACTGGACTTACCTGAGCAGTTTCTTCCATCTCCTTTATATCCCTTTTTGCATATGCAAAATGGACTTTACCTGAGCAGTTTCTTCCGCCTCCTCCATATCCCTTTTTGCAAATGCAATTGTAAGATCCTATGGTATTTGTACAGGTGGCATTCACGTGGCACTCGTTTTCTGATGAACACTCGTCAATGTCTAAAACCAAATAAACACAATAAAGTGCACTTGGGGACTGCCTTTTCAAACTCTTGTTACAAACAAAACATTGTGGCGACGAGCACGAGGTCAACGTGTGCCAAAATATCACGGGACTACTGGGCACGCAAGGGGTGCAAAACAACACTGTCAGTATCAGTGGAGGAAATACCTTCATTAGACTGCACTTTACCTGAGCAGTTTCTTCCATCCCCTTCATATCCCTTTTTGCACATGCAATTGTAGGATCCTATGCTATTCGTGCAGGTGGCATTCATGTGGCACTCGTTTTCAGATGAACACTCGTCAATATCTGGAACCAAATCAACACAACAAAGCCAACTCGAGAACTGGTTGTTTTAACACTTATTCTAATCAAAACAACATGGCGACGACCATGAAGTCGACGTGTGCCAAAACCTCACGCGACTATTATATACGCGAGGCCTGCAAAACAAAAGCATCGTCATCAGTAGTGATAAGACCGGTATTCTCATGCACTTTACCTATGCAGTTTATTCCATCTCCTATATATCCCTTTATGCACGTACAAATGTAAGATCCTATGGTATTCGTACAGGTGGCATTCATGTTGCACTCGTTTTCAGATGAACACTCGTCAATATCTGGAAGCAAATAAACACAACTAAGAGATCTGCTGGACTGCACTCCAAGTATAAAAATATGGTGTCGACCACGAGCTCCACGTGTGCCAAAAAATCCGGTGACTGATGAGCACGCAAGGCGTGCAAAACAAAACTTTCGGGATCAGTTGCGATAATACTTTTATTCGACTGGTCTTTACCTGAGCAGTTTGTTCCATCTCCTTCATATCCCTTTTTGCAAGTACATTTGTAAGATCCTATGGTATTTGTACATGTGGCATTCACGTGGCACTCGTTTTCAGATGAACACTCGTCAATATCTGAAAACCAGATGAAGAGAACAAAGCCAACTCAAGGAAGCAGACCAAAGAAAACAACATGGCGATGACTACGATGTTAACGTGTGCCAAAACAACACGTGTCTAAAGCTTATGCAAGACGTGCAAATCAAAACTTATTCGCGATAGTACGTTCATTAGAATGGACTTTACCTGAGCAGTTTCTTTCGCCTCCTTCATATCCCTTTTTGCAAATGCAATTGTAGGATCCTATGGTATTGCAACATCTAGCATTCACGTCACATTCATTTTCCTCAGATGAACACTCGTCAATATCTGGAACGAAATAAACTCCAAAAATGCGAACTCGGGAAAAGCACTTCAAAGAAAACAAAATGGCGACGAGAGCAAGGTCGATGTGCACAGAAACATTACGTGCCTAATAGGCACTTAAGGCGTTCATAACAAAACTTTCAGCATAAGTCGGGATAATACCCTCATTAGACATTTTAAACTTTACCTGTGCAGTTTCTTCCGTCTCCTTCAAATCCATTCTGGCAACTGCAATTGTAAGATCCTTTGGTATTCGTACATGTGGCATTCACGTGACATTTGTTTTCAGATGAACACTCGTCAATGTCTGGAAGCAAATGGACATAACAAAGCAAACTCTAGGACTGCACTTTCAAACTCTTATTCCGAACAAACAAAAAAAAAGGTGGTGACGACCAAGAGCCAAAATTTAAGTGACTAATAGGCACGCAATCCGTGCAAAACAAAACTGTCAGCATCAGTCGCGACAATACCGTGATAAGACTGGACTTTACCTGAGCAGTTTCTACCGTCTCCTTCATATCCTTTGTTGCAAGTGCAATTGTAAGACCCTAAGGTATTCGTACATGTGGCATTTACGTGGCAGTCATTTTCAGAAGAACACTCGTCAATGTCTGGAACGAAATGAACATAACGAAAGGAACTCGAGGACTGCAATTTCAAACAAAGCAACATGGTGACGACAACAAGGCCGGTGTGTGCGAAAACATCATGTGACTAATGGGCACGCAAGGCACGCAAAACAAAACTGTCAGCATCAGTCGCGATAATACCTTTTTTAAACTGGACTTTACCTGGGCAGCCTCCTCCGTCTCCTCCATATCCTTTTTTGCAAGTGCAGTTGTAAGATCCTACGGTATTTGTACAGGTGGCATTCACTTGACAGTTGTTTTCAGATGAACACTCGTCAATGTCTGGAACCAAATAAACATAACCAAGCAAACTCGATGACTCCACTTTTTAAACCCTTATTCCAAACAAAACAACTTGGCGATGACCAGGAGGTTAACGTGCCAAAACATCACGTCATTAAAGGACACGCAAACCGTGCACAAAAAAAAAGAAAAGAACTGTCAGCATCGGTCGTGATATTACCTTGATAAGACTGGACTTTACCTGAGCAGTTTGTTCCATCTCCTTCATATCCCTTTTTGCACATACAACTGTAGGATCCTATGGTATTTGTACAGGTGGCATTCACGTGGCACTCGTTTTCTGATGAACACTCGTCAATGTCTGAAACCAAATGAAAACAACAAAGCGAACTCGAGGACTGCCTTTTGAAATTCTTATTCCAAACAACACAACATGGTGACCACCACGAGGTCGCCGTTTGCCAAAACATCACGTGAACAATGGGCAGACCGGGCGTGCAAAGAAAAAGGTGCTGGCATCTGTGGTCACAGGGGATAATTCCTCAATTAGACTGGACTTACCTGAGCAGTTTCTTCCATCTCCTTTATATCCCTTTTTGCACATGCAAAATGGACTTTACCTGAGCAGTTTCTTCCGCCTCCTCCATATCCCTTCTTCCATCTCCTTTATTTCCCTTTTTGCACATGCAAAATGGACTTTACCTGAGCAGTTTCTTCCGCCTCCTCCATATCCCTTTTTGCAAATGCAATTGTAAGATCCTATGGTATTTGTACAGGTGGCATTCACGTGGCACTCGTTTTCTAATGAACACTCATCAATGTCTAAAACCAAATACAATAAAGTGCACTTGGGGACTGGCTTTTCAAACTCTTGTTACAAACAAAACATCGTGGCGACGAGCACGAGGTCAACGTGTGCCAAAATATCACGGGACTACTGGGCACGCAAGGGGTGCAAAACAACACTGTCAGTATCAGTGGAGGAAATACACTCATTAGACTGCACTTTACCTGAGCAGTTTCTTCCATCCCCTTCATATCCCTTTTTGCACATGCAATTGTAGGATCCTATGCTATTCGTGCAGGTGGCATTCATGTGGCACTCGTTTTCAGATGAACACTCGTCAATATCTGGAACCAAATAAACACAACAAAGCCAACTCGAGAACTGGTTGTTTAAACACTTATTCTAATCAAAACAACATGCCGACGACCATGAAGTCGACGTGTGCCAAAACCTCACGCGACTATTATATACGCGGGGCCTGCAAAACAAAAGTATCGTCATCAGTAGTGATAAAACCGGTATTCTCATGCACTTTACCTATGCAGTTTATTCCATCTCCTATATATCCCTTTATGCACGTACAAATGTAAGATCCTATGGTATTCGTACAGGTGGCATTCATGTTGCACTCGTTTTCAGATGAACACTCGTCAATATCTGGAAGCAAATAAACACAACTAAGAGATCTGCTGGACTGCACTCCAAATATAACAATATGGTATCGACCACGAGCTCCACGTGTGCCAAAAAATCCGGTGACTGATGAGCACGCAAGGCGTGCAAAACAAAACTTTCGGGATCAGTTGCGATAATACTTTTATTCGACTGGTCTTTACCTGAGCAGTTTGTTCCATCTCCTTCATATCCTTTTTTGCAAGTGCAGTTGTAAGATCCTACGGTATTTGTACAGGTGGCATTCACTTGACAGTTGTTTTCAGATGAACACTCGTCAATGTCTGGAACCAAATAAACATAACCAAGCAAACTCGATGACTCCACTTTTTAAACCCTTATTCCAAACAAAACAACTTGGCGATCACCAGGAGGTTAACGTGCCAAAACATCACGTCATTAAAGGACACGCAAACCGTGCAAAAAAAAAAAGAAAAGAACTGTCAGCATCCGTCGTGATATTACCTTGATAAGACTGGACTTTACCTGAGCAGTTTGTTCCATCTCCTTCATATCCCTGTTTGCACATACAACTGTAGGATCCTATGGTATTTGTACAGGTGGCATTCACGTGGCACTCGTTTTCTGATGAACACTCGTCAATGTCTGAAACCAAATGAAAACAACAAAGCGAACTCGAGGACTGCCTTTTGAAATTCTTATTCCAAACAACACAACATGGTAACCACCAAGATGTCGCCGTTTGTCAAAACAACACGTAAACAATGATTAGACCAGGCGTGCAAAGAAAAAGGTGCTGGCATCTGTGGTCACAGGGGATAATTCCTCAATTAGACTGGACTTACCTGAGCAGTTTCTTCCATCTCCTTTATATCCCTTTTTGCACATGCAAAATGGACTTTACCTGAGCAGTTTCTTCCGCCTCCTCCATATCCCTTTTTGCAAATGCAATTGTAAGATCCTATAGTATTCGCACAGGTGGCATTCTCGTGGCACTTGTTTTCAGATGAACACTCGTCAATATCTGGAACCAATTCAACACAACACTTATTCTAATCAAAAAAACATAACGACGACCATGAAGTCGACGTGTGCCAAACCCTTACGCGACTAAAATATACGCGAGGCCTGCAAAACAGAAACATCGTCATCAGTAGTGATTATACCGGTATTTTCATGCACTTTACCTATGCAGCTTATTCCATCTCCTATATATCCCTTTATGCACGTGCAATTGTAAGATCCTATGGTATTCGTACAGGTGGCATTCATGTTGCACTCGTTTTCAGATGAACACTCGTCAATATCTGGAAGCAAATAAAGACAACTAAGAGATCTGCTGGACTGCAATCCAAATATAACAATATGGTATCGACCACGAGCTTGACGTGTGCCAAAAAATCCAGAGACTGATGAGCACGCAAGGGGTGCAAAACAAAACCCTCGGGATCAGTTGCGATAATACTTTTATTCGACTGGTCTTTACCTGAGCAGTTTGTTCCATCTCCTTGATATCCCTTTTTGCAAGTACATTTGTAAGATCCTATGGTATTTGTACATGTGGCATTCACGTGGCACTCGTTTTCAGATGAACACTCGTCAATATCTGAAAACCAGATGAAGAGAACAAAGCCAACTTAAGGAAGCAGACCAAAGAAAAGAACATGGCGATGACTACAAGGTTAACGTGTGCCAAAACAACACGTGTCTAAAGCTTATGCAAGACTTGCAAATAAAAACTTTCAGCATTACTCGTGATAGTACTTTCATTAGACTGCACTTTACCTGAGCAGTTTCTTCCATCCCCTCCATATCCCTTTTTGCACATGCAATTGTAGGATCCTATGCTATTCGTGCAAGTGGCATTCATGTGGCACTCGTTTTCAGATGAACACTCGTCAATATCTGGAACCAAATCAACACAACAAAGCCAACTCGAAAACTGGTTGTTTAAACATTTATTCTAATCAAAACAACATGGCGACGACCATGAAGTCGACGTGTGCCAAAACCTCACGCGACTATTATATACGCGAGGCCTGCAAAACAAAAGTATCGTCATCAGTAGTGATAATACCGGTATTCTCATGCACTTTACCTATGCAGTTTATTCCATCTCCTATATATCCCTTTATGCACGTGCAATTGTAAGATCCTATGGTATTCGTACAGGTGGCATTCATGTTGCACTCGTTTTCAGATGAACACTCGTCAATATCTGGAAGCAAATAAACACAACTAAGAGATCTGCTGGACTGCAATCCAAATATAACAATATGGTATCGACCACGAGCTCGACGTGTGCCAAAAAATCCGGTGACTGATGAGCACGCAAGGGGTGCAAAACAAA
>NC_090896.1:7616660-7639160 GCF_036669925.1 Montipora capricornis
ATTTGATATAGATAGATAGATAGATAGATAGATAGATAGATAGATAGATAGATAGATAGATAGATAGATAGATAGGTAGGTAGATCTTGAACCCGGGATCTCCGGATCTTAAGGTAAGCGCCCTAACCACTGGACTACACTACCTCCTAAGTTAGGAACGATTACACAAGACGAGGAACCACTCCAAAAACTTACTGTTCCTCAAGTGCAAGAAAGTGCAGCGATTTCTTGAGAATATAGTATACACTGATCTTTGGGTGTAATTCATTTAAGGATTAATCTCGATTTCTGTGAATTTGTCTGAAGTCGCAGCCAGATGCACGGCCATCACAGTAAAACTTTCATCTTTCAGTTCAAGAACTATTTTGACAAGTGATATTAAAAAGGTGGTCAAGGTAATAAAGGTGATATTGATGCTCAATAACAGATTGGCCTTTCAATATTTAACTTATTCCTTTATGTAATGTACAATAAACTGATGTTGATATATCTCGGCAACAAACTAAGTCAGAAACAACCAGCGACAGTGGTAGTGGTGT
Source organism: Montipora capricornis (assembly GCF_036669925.1). NCBI lineage: Eukaryota > Metazoa > Cnidaria > Anthozoa > Scleractinia > Acroporidae > Montipora > Montipora capricornis. The sequence goes on from NC_090896.1 coordinate 7,617,200, forward strand.
AAGAGGTTCTTCGTAAAACTAACAACATGTACGCAATGCAAACCTGTTTTATAATGTCCAGGTTCGCGTTGCTTCAGAGTCATCACGTTTTTCACGCACATCGTATCTTATATAGACCATAAAACTTTGAATTTCTATGGCTAATCGATATTCTCGAGAACAAAAAGAAATGTATGAATAAAAGAAGAATTTTAAAGGAGAAAATACTGTACGCCATAAGAGTCCAAGACATTTGACATACCGCGATGCTAAAATGGTGAAAGGATCCGCTGAACATGAATTTGTCCGAGTTGTTGTACTTGTCCGATGGGAGAACTTCACAAAGCAGTTTACCGTTGATGTCCGGGTAAGCAGCCAGGTTGTATGAAAAACATGTCGGAATTTCCAAACAGGCAAACGAGCACTGGGGCATCCAGTCAACGTGACTATACCCAAGAATGGTGATATTCAAGTAGGAGAACTTGTCTTCTTTAAAGTTTACGAAACTGACACCAGTGTGTGGTTCACCGCGACTGATAGCTTTGCCGGCTTTTTTCCCTGCAATAGAAAAGACCGTTTAGTCTGAGTTTCACCAAAATCTTGGGAAAACGTTTAGACTGAGAGTCAATTAAGAAGGTCTTTCTTTTGTGTTGTTTCTTTGTGTGAGTATATTAAAAAAAGGCTAAAGGGTAAATCGTGCGGTTCCCAAAATATCCGGACGCGTCTGTACGTCCGTGTGGACGGATCCTGTATAATGTGGTTAACAATTCATTTCGTAGTAGTACTTAGAATACCATAATTTGCTAACATGTTAAGAATGTTTTGAGGCTACATCTTGGCGTGCATGTAAACCCAGAGGATGATTCCACTATGACTGTGCATAGAAATGTGTCCGGTTTGGTGAATTCGCTGAAGATTAGGGTCAAGTTTGTGCGGTCGCGCTTGACCTACACTACACAAGCGTGGAATAGTAGTGAAAAATATTTAGCTAAGATTCAAGTTGTTTGGAATTCTATGGTGCGTAAGATGATTCGAGGTGGATCATGTCGCACGAATGGAGAATTTTATGCCCCAAGAGCAAATGCTCTTCGCCAGCAATCAAAACTAGAATGTACGAGATCGGTGGACAATACTTGAACAACAATCCGGTCTCGATAAATTACAACTGCAGAGAAAGATGATGAAAAAGCCAAGTTTTCACCGATGAATCGACGACTTCTTCGAGTCAACGGCGTCAACGGATTAATCGGCAACGAAGTATTACATCTGTACTGTAAATCACAAAAGACTAAGAAGAAGAAAAAGAAGAACGTTCAGCATCAGCTCCAAAATAAGACGTTTTTACAGAAAAAAAAGAGTGAGGCGACTGAATATAAACATAAATGTACAAAAGGAATGACAATGAGAATTGGAGCGTTTGCTGTTGAATTTGTAGAGTTCAGCCAGTTGAGGTAAAATCCAGTTAGAAAGATATCATACCATTAACAACTGCGTATGAGAGGCCGATTATTAGCATGAGCAGAGAAGCTTTCAGAAATGTCGTGCAGCCGAAGGGCTTCATTTCTTTCCTTGCTTTTTGTTGCAAGACTCTTTCGGCTGTCGGCTTAGTTCGAACCAGCGCGGTTCCCGATTGCTTATCCAGACGTGAAATGGCTCGTGGGCTTCAAGGGTGCGAGTTTCTGTCAAGTGGATCCCGTGATATATATCTGCCAGTGATAAAGACAAGTAAGTTTATTTGTCAAGGATGTTTTTCCTTAGTTGTGGATAAAAGCATCAATTAACATGAATATTTCATCTTAGCCTTGAGGTCATCACTCTTGAAATTGACCGCAACCACTTTACTATAATAAGCTTTTCCATTGAAGATTATCACTAACTCAATATCTTTAAACCCAACAAAATACTGCTGCTCGTTTTAAACATTACATATCTACTAGAGTTGCATAAGCCCTTCGTTAAAGCGCTGTGGTACTCTGAAATATTTCGTGCAACTTGTCTCGCAATGTTTTGGCGATATTGTTGCACGAAACATTCCACAGTGTAACATACCCTACAACGACCCAAATCATTGCGAGACAAGTTGCACGAAAAGTAGAACTTAATTCTACTTTCGGAAAAGTCTCTTGCAAGTTGTCTCGCAACTATTTTAGCCGTTGCAGGGTATGTTACACTGTGAAATTTTTCGAGCAACTTGTCCCGCCACAATATCGCCAAACGTTGCGAGACAAGTTCCACGAAACTTTTTTTGGTGTAAAAGCGCCTTTACGTGTGACATTTTCAAGATCTGCAAAATAGCTTCAGCTTGGACGTTGTCAAAGTCTGCAAGAAATCTATCGACATTACTGTGGTGTATGTACTGGACACATCGGAGATAAGCGTCAGAAAATTTCAAAACTATATTCGGCTCAAAAAAAGAACCTCTGTGTAGCAGTATTGGCCCAAAGCTCATCATTTTCTTTAACCAGTTCGATGAAATATAATATGGTTTAATATTGAATTCCTGTCTTAGTTAGCAGCTTTGAAATGGCGATAAGTTGATAAACTTATTGAATACAGATTGATAATAAGCAATACAGGACCGGTCTCTGTTGACGCTCGTAAAACGTGGTATGCTCCCTCTTCCTTGGTTCAGAAACGAAATTGCAATGCTCTAAAACAAATAACCTTGTCTCAAGGTTCTGGGAAATAAATAATTAACAGTTATAGCGCGAAAGCGAGCGTGATATCGACTAACATTTACCCGCGAGGTCGAAGGCTGAGTCGTCTAAAATTAGGCGATATTACGCAAGCTTGAGCGTTATAACTGTTTTATAATTCAACACATTGATAACAAATGAAAGATTCCGAACTTGTGAGTGAAGCGGCGCCGGTCTGTCATTTTCACTTTCTCTTGCGAAATCTGAATCCATCGTTGAATATAGGTCATGTAGACCTACATCTATCGAGAGCTTTATGACCATATTTGGGCACTGTATGAATGTGTTGACTTATAAAAGGATTCGTATGAGTCTATTCCCCAGAGCCTGGAGATTATGCGTTTTGTTTAGGACTGAACTTTAATATATCGAAAATGGGCTATTAAAACGTCAACAAGATTCGGGCAGAGTTGAAAGCTTGGTATTTTTAAGTAAAAAGAAGGTTTGGAAATACTTTTCCTATGACAAATAGAAGAGTTTCGAACAAGGTGACATTTTCCCCTAAAACCGTGAATTAAGGGGCTACGTTTCTGTTTTTTCGCCAGCCAGCTCCATGAAATGAATGACTTATAACGTTTTCTTTTGCACGAAAACATGCAATGACACACAAGAGAATAATGTCAAGTTTTGAATGAAGAGTTGATCTATATATTTCGAAGTGCGAAGACTTGAAAAAGAGAAAACCAAAATTATTGAAATTGTGAAAGAGCCGTAACAACTGAAGACAAAAATAGTAACAGTGCCCTTCCATAAAATGGATCAGACAGACTACAAACTTTAATATTTAACTGTTTTTGATGTTAAGCATTCTTCAGAGAGAATTAAATAATAAATTAGATAAATATATCACGCCTATCTGTTGCTATGGTGACGTAGGCGTGCATCTAAAAATACGTTACCCCAGCGTTACCGTGCTATGAGGAACACTTGTACAGCCATTCCCTCTAATAAGACAGTCTCTTCAAAGTGTCATGCAAAACTGCTTTGAGACACTTTGAGACGTTCTGTGACTTCTTAGATGACGATCGATGTCGATAGGAGTACAGATAATGCTGAACTAGTGTTAATGAACTATTTCCAACACCAAGGAAAACATTTGGAAAACAAGTTATTAAAATTTTTGTGGTATAGTTAATTTAAAGGATCGTTAAAGTTAGCAGATGTTTAAAGGACTTTGTATAAGGGGCGGTCTTTAATTTGCGTGGTCCATCTGCAGAATTAATGCTGAAAGTTCCTTCAAATACGTTAACCCTCCAGTAATGCAAAAGTTAATTATCCTAACTGGCGCCATAGATATCCTTGTTTGCTAATCACGAAGTCTGGTGTTATATCAAGAATATATCCCTTAGCTATAATAATCTTCATTCTTAGAACTTGTTTACTGGACAGTGTTTGAAATTTGAGCAGAATTTACATACCGTCACTCCCGAAAGTCAAATTGTTAAAAACGACAAATACAGAATTTTTTTTTTTTTTTTACTTGAGGCTATGATGCTGTTGTGGGACTGTCAACGGGAGGAACTTAAGGAAGATGCACTAACGACGCTAGAACGTCGTTCTGAGTGTTTTAACATCTTCCTCTTTCTTCGCAAATCTGCAACTGAAAGTGTGGAAATGTTACGATTTATTGGAACTCGTTTAAACACGAAACAAAGGGAAAGATGTGATTTTCTTTTTCCTTTTTTTCGCAAACCGGGCCTGTATAACTCCTTTTTTATTTTAAAAAAACGGAGTAATAGCCCACTTTCGATATATTAAAATTCAGTCCTAAACAAAGGGCATCATCTCAAGGCTTTGGGGAATATATATAAGGATTTAACGGTGAAATGATATATGAAATGAATCATATATCGAACTACGAATATCAAATAAAGTAACGTCAGTGGCTTCATAGGTCTGTTGGTTAGAGCGTCGCACCAGTATCACGAGGTCACGGGTTCAAACCCCGTTGAAGTCCTGAAATTTTCAGGCTTCTCTACGCAATTGCCAAAACTGCGTTCATAACTGCGAGGATCATAGCTTTACTTGATATAAGGATTTGTATGCTTTTATTCCCCAGAGCCTCGAGACGATGCCTTTTGTTTGGGACTGAATTTTAAATATGTCAAAAGTGGGCTATTGTGAATGATGGCACCCGTTTACCAAATGTTCATGAATATTTAATCTTAATTAATTTAAGCAAAACCTGAAGAAGGTATCCAGCATATTGGATTCCCACTCGTCAATCATGTAAAGCAGTTGTAAATAGTTTAAGTTTTTAACTTGTAAAGCTTAAATGATGATTTTCCGTGTTTAAATAAAATCTTAAATAAATAAAATCTTGGCAATGTTTTTTTCGTAAACTGGGTCTTACTGAATAAAACCTTGTTTAGGCTCCAAAGTTTTTCTTAATGCCCGTTTAAACATGCAACTTTTGTCGCAGCAACTTGATGCACATTTTGTCGCACTCAAGTTGCAATTAAAAAAATCGAACGCGTAAACCGGGCGCGATTTCAATGTGATTCTACAACGATTTGACGCGGCGATATCTCAAGGGTACGGTGCCCTGCAGTAACGGACGTGCTATCCAAAAACTATTCTTATCTAGCACTGTCACTTATTTATCTGGCAATGTCGCTTACGTCTCTAGCACTGCTACTTATTATCTTGTAATGTCACTTATACTTTTTAGGTGGCAATGTCACTTAATTATCTAGCACTGTCGGTTTTTTTGCGGGCCCGGGCTCTTAGAAAGCTACGCAAGCGTACGTTGCCCTGTAGACTAATGTAATTAAGTGACACTGCTAGATATAAGGATGATCCGTATCCGGGTTCTGTATTCGGACTCTGTTTGTTTTGATCGACCTCGGGTGCTCAGGAACCCACGTGAGGGCGCTAGGTAAGTATAGTTTACGAGCACCATACAAGGGTTGTGAACGTGCTCGAAACTTAATGCAGAAATAGTGACCAGAAAACCGTTCGTGGAGTTAATAAGGAAGAAGCACTGCCTGAATTGTGGCAAAATTATCCGTGTTTGTTTAATTTAACTGTTACACCAATTGTGCAGATACAAGAGAGCGGCGGCATTGCAGGCGTTAAAAGAAAAGATGGAAGAGCAAGTCAACGACTCGTTTACCAAAAATTATGTTTCAATGTTCTTTTTTTTATTAAATAGTCTCTAGACTTATGCTCACTTAAATTAAATTAAAACAACAGGTGAGTTTACGGAAAAATTATTACTATCAGGCGGGTAGACATGATCTCGAAAATAACCTATTATTATTTCATTCACGCTTGTTGGATATGACACTGGTTCTAGCCAAGTCTCGTCGGTTTTTTCACCATCGCGTATCCGACGCGCTCTCGTAGAACAATTGTCTAATAATGTTTGCCTCCTTTAGTTTCGGCTATGTCTTGTCATTATTAATTAGTTAATTAAAACTTTTATCTTTTTAAATTCTGTCCCTATCTCGAACCCGTTCCCCTGTGGCGCATGGATTTAGACGCGTATAATCCTTAATTATAAACTAGCTTTTTTTTCCCTCTCTACTTTTATTGTACGTGACGTCACGGCGGCCATGTTGATGGAAAGAACAATAGCGGAAAAGTCCTTTGGCAATTTGACTCTATTATTATGTAAAACTTGAGCTAATTTTTCCTATTGTTTTGGCACCAATATGGCCGTCTTATCAAGTAAGTGCAGTCTAGTTTGCAACAGCTCAAGCTTTCTAAGTGCGATAATCTTTTAAACTGCCATTTCATGTCAAATTCGCAGTTCTCACCTATATCTAGCTACCCTGGATTCCAGACGTTATTTTCTCCCTATGAAAAATTCGCCCCTATTTTCATAGCGAGAAAATAACCTCTGGAATCCAGGGTAACATCTAGCCATTGTTAATTGGAAATAAGTCTGCTCCCTACTGCAAGAGCTATGCCTTATCGCGCTGGCCGGAACCGGAAATACGTCTGCACCTTTAATTGATTAATTCACACTCACACATGTCATACCTCGTTTGCCGTGCGGCAATGAGAAATTAACGTGTAAATGTCATGTTTAAACAACGGGTTTGTTGTTCTTGTTCATATTTTTTGCAGCCTTGCTTGCAACTGCCAACGTTGCTTGATGAGTAACTGACTTTCTTGACTGTCACTTCATATCTATTCCGCATTTTTAACTACCTACTTCTGGCAGTTGTTAACCGGGAAAAGGACTGCTCCCTTTTGCCTTGTTTTTTCTGGAAATGACAGTTTGTTAACTTAATTTCCCCGGTGGCTCACGGAGTAAGAAGTGTGTAAACCTTGACCGTGTACCGACTTTTTTGCCTTCATTCATTTTTTTTCAGGCTTGCCTGCAACTGCCAAAGTTTTTTTTGTCGAACTGGGATTATCTTATTTTTTAAACTACCATTTCATACCTATTCCGCAGTTTTGACTACCTTCTGGCCGTCGTTATCCCGAAATAACAATTCATTGTCTCAATTGTGAATGTTATATCCAGCCCCTGTGGCTCACTTAGGAACAAGCGTGTAAACTTCCATTGTTAACTTCCATTGTTTTGTGTTGGTAATCGGAAATAACAATTCACTATCTAAATTTCGCATGTATCTGGTGCCTACTTGGCCATGGCCACGTGGATAGATGCGCTATTGGGGGGGGGGAGGGGGGCACTAGAAAAAAAATGGCTTGAAAGGGGGGGGGGGGGCAAGCCGAAAAAAATGTAAGGAAAGGGGGGCGGGGTTGGACGAAAAAATTAGATCAAAAATAGGATAAGAGATGTTAACAAATTGAAGAAAAATTGTGCTCTTTTATTTATACCAAATATGCCAAAACAGTTTCAGGGTAACAAGAAAACCTCTCAACAGCTTTTTTATTTTGACAGTGAACGTACCATAATAACAGTCTTGAATAGTAACAACTTTCTTTTCAGTCATAAAAATGTTGTTGCCAAGCGCATATAAAATTTAAGACCAATAATTTGAGTCCTGAATTGGAACTGACCTCGTTACCAGGGCTTTTCTCTGAGAAATTTAATGGGAGGGGGGGGGGCTTCCAAAAAAATTCTTTGATGAGGGGGGGACATGCGCAAATCGGAAAGTGGGGGGAGAGGGTCATGCAATTTTCAAATTACACTCCTCCAAAACCCACCAGCCCCCCCTCCACCCCATAAAAAATGAACGGTCCCTTGTGCACAATTAAGGATTCCTTCCTTTCCTCTGGGAAAGGTTGAACCAATAAAAGTGTCTTGCTTTTTTGACACTTCTGTGCTGAAATGGTACGTTCAATCGGGAGCCGCGTATGATATTTAAATCCACACCCATTCTTGTCTCCTATTGCATACAGCGTAGGGACGAGTTGACTGTGGTTGGAGGAAGTGCTGTCGGAGGGTGAATTTGCTGTTTGAGGCCTGCTAAACCAGTGAAGCTACATCATGGGAACACACAGTTAAATGAACAACTCTTTGCCAGCGTTTCAACTTTTGCGGGCAAGCAGAACTGGCAGAAGTGAAGTACTTAGTTCGTCTCTCTTTGCTGTCAACAAGGTCATGGCAATCTTGACTAGAAGGTAAGAATTTTCAAATGGCTTATACGTTGAGTTTCGGTTTTGACCTGTAGAAGTTAACTTGAGTATTTGTCTTGTAATAAGAACAAGTTGAAAGTTCTGAAGAATTGATTTCCCGCTTGGAGCTGACCATGTTGTGAAGTTCTGGAAACCTGGGGCCGGTTCCTGAAAGGTGTAATACCCCTATTCCAGGGATAAATGTGCCTGGAATAAGGCACATTTATCCCTGGAATAGAGCTATTACACCTTTCAGGAACCCGGCCCAGAAGGTTAACTGACCTTATTATTGGGATTTTGACATCGCCCCTGTTTCTTCCAACCATAAGTGCATAAAGATATTTCAGGAAGATATGCATAAAGGGGTCACATTTTTTTCAAATCCGCCTAGGGTATTTTTGACTATGTACTTTAAAACTATTTAACGAGAATCTCAAAAAGGATCGTTTTTCTCATGTGGGGTGGGGGGGGGGGGGAAGGGAAGTAATTCGTTAAATTAAAGCTAACGTGTAAATAAAATATGTCCTGGCCGCTGCGTTGTTCACTTCCTTTACCATTCCTTAGTGCTTTTGTGTGCGAGCCCAATGTGATTCCTTACAGAATGGCTTAAACTGTATTGTTCACAGCCCCAGTTAAAATCCGTTCAAGTGACATTCCTAAGTTGGATTCAGTTGGGGTTTTCTAATAAGCACTTTAGTGAAGCCTTTAAAATCAGAAACACAAACACATCCCACTACAATACACCAGGTAAAACACTGATACCCTCATCTTACCAGGGTCCCCGGAGACTAAAAATTAGAAAGGAGTCGGGGAGGGGGGCATATGAGAAAATGACGGCATTACTTTTTCATTCCCAGTTGCAAACTGGAAAAGTAGTGGAATAAAACTGACAAATATATGAACTCTAACCAGGTGATCTGGTGACTTAATTCGTAGGACTGGGGAGGACCATTTTAACGCCGTATCTCACAACCGCGCGCGGCCTTATTTTTGAATTTAACATGGCAGAGGCGAGGTTAGATCTCGTTGGTTCTCGTCCTGGTTTTTTCTGGGTACCATATAGCAGAGGTACAACAACATTATGTCATTTAGTCTGTAAACAGGCAAACAGGCCTTATGCTTAACTTTAAAAGTACTGTAAGTACACATCAGTGAATGATTGAAAAACAATCTGATTTCACTACTGTATGTGTAACTGTGTGGTGCAGTTCTAGTCAAACCTCGCCTTTCAACATTGCTAACAGGCACAGAGTCATCATCATCATCATCATCATGATCTATTAGACTCCGGCTTCTCAGTATTTAACCACTTAAGAAGTGGCTGGCTCTGCAGTTCATTTTCCTAGTTATTCAACAAAAACTTATCTCCTTCAGTCAACAGTGGGAAGATGGAAATCTCTTATTAAAGAAAGCAAGTTGATCCTGTCTCTTGCCAAAATGAGATTTTGCAAAGGTTAAAACATTTCTTCTTTTATGGTTAAAGTTTTCCACTCAAGGACACTTATTCAAGGCTCATTTTTGATTTTTTTTTTCATGAATTCTTATAACTTACAGTAGCCATTCAAGTATGTTTTCCCAGAGACTGGAGCTTGAATTTTAAGATTCGACGAGCAACCTTTTTTTGTAGTTTCCTCTTGGATTTTATCAGAGAATAAATTCCCTTTGAAGTTAATCTGATTCACCAAACAAAAGAAAATCAAATTTGCCAATGACATTAAGTTGCGAAGATCATTAGCTTAAACAATATTCTTTCTTGATCCCCGCTGTATATGCTTAGTCTTCGAACAGTGCTATTGCATCAAAGTGAAGGAACATTTCTCGAAAAAATCTATGACTTCTGACAAACAGCACATAGACATTGTGCATGACTACAGATATTATTTTTTGTTTCATCGCTGTGACCTGTAGTAAGCTAGTGTTTCATTTGGCAAGTGTGCCAGTTATGTCCTTCTGTGATTGTTGTCAATCTTGGAAGTTACTTGAATGAGAAATATTCAATCATGGCAGAGTTCTAACATTGCTAGTCGGAACAATTTTAGGAAATTTAGGCAATTTTAGACAGGTCAATTTTTGGCCTCATTGGTCCTCGTGAAAGAACTCAATAACCCGCACTTCAAATATATACATTTCTTTCAACGTGACTAGTGTTGAAAGCATCAAGACCAGTTTTGCAAACTTTAGTGGGTCTCTTTGTCAAACTTAACAGCAGAAATGTAAGTAGGATGCTTATCAGTGTCTTGCCCAAATTTGCATTTTATAGAGTTAAGGAAAGGAAGGTGCGCCAATGTAGCAAGCTTAACTAAAGTGAATTGAGAAGGTCCCATTCATTTTGAATTAATTTACCGTTTACAGTTTTTTTAAATGGGGTTTTTAAATGATTCCTGTTTGCAAACAGTGTAGGTGTCTTGGCTAGCTTCCTTTACCTTTTGCTTAATTAACATTTTAACCAAAACCTTAAGGTGTAACCAATAGTCCTCATTAAAACCCCACCCGTGAGGGTCGTAACTTCTAGGGTACTGGTATTCACTCTTTTTATGCAGTTGCCAATATCCTACCCAGGAATCAAGTGACATTAATTTTTGCTAGGATTACAAAGAACAGCTCTAATGCCCATCTTGCCCAGGAAAGGAATTACTGTAGTAACTCCTATCTTTCATTGGCTTAATGTTGCCATTCATGGGGTATTCTGTTGAAAGGAAACATGTTCATACTTTACCATAACCCTTCCTTCGGGTTTTTAGATTGCCAAGACCTCAATGCCTATCCTCCCACTCCCTGCATTGAATCATGCAGTATTTGTGAAGTATTTTTACATATGACTGTTTTGATTGGTGATGTGGCCGCAATTTTTTTGTCTTCCCTGCAGATTTGTCTTAAACAGGTCAGCGAGCATGACATGAACGAAAGAGCAAACAATCATTCAAAGAAGGAAGCAAGCGCAGAATAGAGGATGGACGGACCTCTACGTTACTTAGTTTTGGCGTACTATACTAACTATGATTTTCGTGGACAATTAATTGATTATGGTAGTTGAACATTGTGTATTAGCAATTCTAGTTTACGTCAACATTCAGCTAATCATCTGGGTTGTTTTTTCTGAATCGTGTTTGCGTGGAAGGACATTTTCCCTTCTAAGTCGAAGAGATTTAGTTTTATGTTCCCGGTTAGCGAGAAAAATACTGTGTGGAGTACTCTAACCAATTGATTCCTTGCTCGTTTATTCTCAATCAACTTTGCTTGAGTACTTTCTCCTGTGGTGTAACTTGAAGATTTTTTCAATGAAACTAGTTGATTTTTGTGTTCTAATTCCGACTTACCAATTTGTGAACTGTTTAAAAACTAGTTGATTTTCGTACTAAGTCGTTCAACTTCCTAATTTGGACTGTCTTTCAACTAACCACCGTTTGGACTGTTTAAAAGCTATTTGATTTTTTTGCAAGTCTTTCAACTTAACAATGTGAGCTGTTTTGAAAACTAGTTGATTTCCAATTTGCACTGTTTAAAAACTAGTTGATTTTTGATCTGTGTTTCAACTACATGTAAACACTATTTTGACTATTTGAAAACTATTTCATTTTTGCACAAGTCTTTTAATTTCTTAATCTGGACTGTTTCAACATCAGTTGATTTTTGTACTAAGTCTTTCAACTTCCAATTTGGACTGTTCGTGGTTTTGTCATAAAGTATAATCGTTTTAAGATCAAGTGCTGGCGTATTGAAGACTTCTTCTTTTGTAAAGGTAATTAACACTAACAAAATACTTGAAGTAACTTGTCAGTATTTATTGGTAAATCAATAAAACGATTTAAAAAAGTCGTTGACTGTCCAACTTTGTTCATCACTCTCTCTTTCTCTTTCTGACTACAGCTACCAGGATTCAGTTTGTTTTTCTTTTCTTAGTTAAATTTTGTATTACTAGCGGGGTAAAAATAACGACAGCCCAAATTAGCATGAGACAAGCAGAACCTGAAGAATTCTGGTACTTGTAGTCAAGTGGCGTCATCATGCAATAGCCCTTTTCACGGTTAGTTTTTCTAATTTGCATAACAATGTAATCTAACGTGAATGCGAGGCAATTTCGGGTTAAAACTACAAAATAGCCTGAAATTGCCTCACATACATGCTGCATGATATTGTATTGCAAGTGAGAAAACCTAATCGTGAAAAGGGCTATTGCCCTATTAAAATCTCGCTCTCGGGTATTAGCCAATATCAAAATACCATAATACTCTTTATTTGCCCCGTCCAAAATTTTGCATAAGCATTGTTTTTATTTTCTCTTGGGACTTATAATGGTTCCAAGAGAAGCTTTCTGACTGGTTCACTCGATCTTGGTTTTCAGCTCAATTACCGTATGGCCAAATATGGAAACTGATTGCGTCAGGTGTTATCAAGTTGGAAACTGATTGGCTTTAATTTCCAAGAGTCCAAGAATTCACAGTTTATTGAAAATTTAATAAAGCAGTTATAGGGAAGATATCGTTGACGTCTGAATTGGCTGTCGAAAAAGTGTCTTTTGTTCCTGTAGTTGGCATATTTGAATAACATAAGCAATGTTTGTAAATAGATATCTGCCCTATACCATTCGCGCTTGTTGGATAGGAGACTGGTGATAGCCAATTGGGCGATAAGTGCGCCGTTGGCTATTTACCAACGCAACCAAAGCGCGCTCGTGGAATAATTGTTGAATAAGTGTGACTCCCTTTGCGTGGGCTAGTCTCATTATTATTAATTCATTCATTCATCGTTTTAGCGGAGCTCCGCAAGCGCGTGGAACGCCATTGGTAACAAAATATGGTAACCTCATGGTAACCCATCTGTGTGAGAAAATTTGGTTTTGGTCACCGTACGCCCGTACGTCCACCCATCCATGTATGCCAATGTGAATCTCTGTGATGCAACCCGCGTTTTTTGGCCGAAACACCTTTGATATGACATCCATGATATGGTTAATTGACACCTGTCAAAACAAGGTATCCGTTGACCGGTATCGCCGGCTCAAGTTTAAAAGTTCATCGAAGTTAGCTGTTTTTTTCTTTGGTTGACCGCTAACTAGGTACTGGTTTTCGATTGGATCGCAGGCTCAAGCCAGGTTAACAAATAACACGGGAGGTCCGCTTTTAGGCTTTGGTAAATCTATAGATGATCGTTGTAAATTCTGCCTCACTTTCATGTCTCGTCTCCTGTAGGGCGCTGAGTATTGACATAAATTATTTGGTTCTCTAGTTCATACTTTGTCAGTCTTGCTTGCAACTGCTGAAGTTGCTTGTCTAACTGCAATGACTTTTGACTTTCATTTCACGCTGACCTACCATTGGCCGTTGTTAACTATTTCCCTTTGCAAGCCGCAGTTCTGGCCAAGTAATGGCCGGAACCGGAAATAGGTCTGCGCCTTTAATTAATTCATTCACACTGTTATGTATCTAAATTCTGCTCGAATGTCATATTTCGTACTCCGTGCCGCAATGAGATAGACACGTGTACATATCGAAGATAAGCGGAGATTTTTTTTTCTCGTTCATATTTTTGTCAGGTTCGTCTTACTGCGATTATCTCTTTTGACTGCTGTTCATATCCATTCCACAGTTGTGCCCAACTTCTGGCTGTTTTTGACCAGAAATAAGTCAAACAGTTCCTTATCATCATTAAATAATTTATTAACATTTATAGATCTCTAATTTCTGTCTGTCGTTCATATTTCGTCCTCTGTGGCTCACGGGATAAGACGCGTTTTAACCTTGACTGCATGTATAAACCTACTTTTTTCCTTCATTCACTTTTTTTCTGGCTTGCAATTGCTTAAGTTGCTCGTCTGACTGCGATTATCTTTTTTAACTGCCATTTTATTTCTATTCCGCAGTTTTAACCCACTTCTGGCCTTTGTTAACCGGAAATAAGCCTGCACCCTTTTGCGTTGTTCACAGGAAATAATAGTATCTCATATAAATCTTCCTCCTGTACCATCGACATTCCCCGTGGCTCACGGAGTAATCAGTGACTACATACCAACATTTTTTCCTTCATTCATATTTTTTTTCTGGCTTGCTTCCAACTTCCTAAGTTGCTTGTCTAATTCCAATTATCTTTTTCAACTGCCATGTTATGTCCATTCCGCAGTTCTGACCTACTTCTGACTGTTGTTAACCGGAAATGTATCTGACCCGTTTCGTTGTTAACCGGAAATAACAATTCACTATCTAAATTTTGCCTCTATTTCATATCCAGCCCCCGTGGCTCACTCAGGAACGAGCAAGCAATTCACAAATATGCCGCTGAATTTTCTTACTTCATTTGTTAACCGGAAGTAAGTCATCCCCCTTTTGTGTTGGTAACCGGAAATAACAAATCACTATCTAAATTTTGCTTGTTTTAAGTGCCCACCCCTATGGTCAAATGGATAGATGCGCTGTTCAGATGCGGACGAGGGGTTTTTTTTCCCCTCGTTCGTGTTTGATATGCGTCTCCTGGCTGGGGGGTGGGCCCACCTGTCCTCCAGGGATTTTGCTTCTCTCGACCAAAATCCTTCACGCAGCCTAAAACATCTCATTAGGATGCAGGACTGCGAATAACCTGGACCCGAAATAAGAAATAAGTAAAAGCGATTAGCTAACTGGTTTGCTTTCAGTTGGCGTCAAGTTCTCTACGTATGAGTGCGGAGTCAGTGGGTGGAAAAGGCAGTAATTTATTTTCGTTAGAGCAAAAGTGCGAACGCCAATCTCCCTTCGGATTCAATTCACCTTTGATGCAAGCAAATTTGCGTAAGTAAAGTGGAGCTAACTTTGCGTTGAACAATTAACCGAATGCAGGTCCTAAGGATGTGTTCACGATTTAATGTCTTGTTTTCGATTCTTCCTTTGCACATTAGTGTTTCCTGTCTTAAAGTACGCTGGACGCTTCCAATTTTGTTTCATAAACAACCCAATGCCCTCATAGTCGTGATGTAAATCTTGCTTTTCAAAAGGCTTAAATAATTTTTGTGGAAGGAGCACAGTTGAAATGTTTTAAATTTGTGAACGTTTGTTAGTTTACATGATGCGAATTCCATTTTATTGAGAAGTCGTACATTACATTGACTTTGAAACACCTTATATTTTCCCCCTTTTCAATTTTGAGGTATCTTTTTGTTGCATAATTTGCAAAATGAAAAATACAAGGGGTTTTTTGGAATAAAACGTTTATTTCTTGGGGTTTTTCTTCTGGTCAGTGCTTAAAGTATACTTTCTTATTTTGATTGTTGTACAATTCATTCAATTCGTTCCCAAAAGAGTGAACTTGTGTTTTTGGCACCTCAGTTTGGGCGATGTGCATAATTAAGGATTCCTTCGTACCTCTGGGAAAGGTTGAACCAATAAAAAAGTGTCTTGCTTTTTTGACACATCGGTGCTGAAAAGATATGTTCAAGCTGCGTATGATGATATTTTAATCCACGCCCATTCATGTCTCGCATTGCAGTTATAAGACGTTCGGATGTGCATACGGTGTAGGGACGAGTTCACTGTCGATGGAAGAAGTGCTGCCGGAGGGAGAATTTTCTGTTTTGAAGCCTGCTAAACCAGTGAAGCTTCATCGTGGGAAGCCACAGTTTAATGAACAACTCTTTGCCAGTTTTGTTACTTGTGCGGACAAACAGAGTGAGCAGAAGTGAAGTACTTGGTTCATCTTTTTTTTTTCTGTCAACAAGTTCACGGCAGTCTTGACTCGACGGTAAGAATTTTCGAATGGCTTATAAGTTGAGTTTCGGTTTTGACCTCTAGAAGTTAAGTGACGGAAATGTCCTGCAAAAAGAACAAGTTGAAAGTTCTGAAGCCGTGATTAATCATGTTCTTTCCCGCTTTGAATTGACTATGTTGTGAAGTTCTGGAAACCGCTTTCTGGGAACCTTGAAGTTAAGTTAACCTTATTATTGCGATTTTGACGACGCCTCCGTTTCTTCAGTCCAACCCGAAGTACACGATGATATTTAAATGTAATGAAAATAGATATCCATAAAGGAGCCATTTTCAATATCTGCTTAGGGTATTTTTGACTACGTATTTAAAATCTTTCTCGACAAAATCTTGAAAAAGGATAGGTTCCATTTTATTTCATTTTTTTGATTGGGAGTGTTGGGTAATACGTTAATTAAAGCTTAAGTGTAAATAAAATATCTCCTGGCCACTGCGTGGTGTAATTCCTGTTCCATTCCTTAGTGCTTCGTACGGCGTGCGAGACCAATGTGATTCCTCACAGGATAGGTTAAAAATATTGTTCACTGCCCCGGTCAAAATCCGTTAAATATCTTAAGAAAGTGACATTCCTAAGCTGTATTCGGTCGGGTTTTTCTAATTAGCACTTTCGCCAAGCCTTTAAAATCAGAAACACAAACCCATGCTACTACAATACAACAGTTAAAACACTAGGGGCTGGGGGCCTCAGCACCCCCCCCCCCCCTCCCTCACTTTCTTCCTTTTCTTCGTTGTCTTCTCCAAACCTCTACCTGCTCCCCTCACACTCCCGTGATCCATACCAAAACCTTGCCCTCCCCGCTCCCTTTTTAAAACGTACTCCGCGTCCCCTGCTGACAATCTCCATGCAAGTCATCTTGTCTGAAAATGCGCGTACAAACTCATTAACGTTCTGCAAAGGCAGCAAAGAGTTTCCACTCTTTGAGTTGGTGTTCACAACTCGGTCAGCTTAGTTGAAGTGAATGTCATTAGCTTTGTTTTCGTAAGGGCGTTTTTTTGAGGGTGGTGAATGCTCTTTTTAAAGTAAGGCCATTCAAATAAAGGTTATAGCTCCATTTCAGTTATTTGGCCGGGTTTGTTCCAGCTGTCGTGTGGGTTTTCTTACGTAATCATCTACAGAAGTCGCTAATTAACATTTTATTGATAACTACTACAACCGCGTCCTTTTAAAAACGCGATACATGACAAGTATCAGACGAAGATAACTATCAGAGCGCACTTTCCTTATTTCCACCGCTTTCATTTCTATAAGAAGAATCTCCCAGCCCTACCGAAAATAAATTTAAGCGGTGGGAAATACTGTTTTTGATCAAACTTGTTTAAAGAGTCTTGCGTCAGGAAAAAAAAGAATATTAGAATCGCTTTCCACTTTGAATTTTTTTAGACACGGCCGTCTTAAATAATTCAGTTGTGACGTTAATAACACTTAATAACATTAGTATAACAAAATTAATATTGCAATTAGTACCATTGTCACACTTAATTATTCAAGATGGTAGCGCCCGGACAATTTGCAGTCAAAAACAAGCGTTTCTGAAATTAATTTAGTTCGTATGCAAACGCTTTTTCAGAAAAACAATGCAATCAAATTTTATGGTAAAAAACGTTCCTGTGGTTTGAAGTATATCATTTGAGTGGAGGTTCTTTTTAAAGGACAAGAAATACTATAGGAATTTTTTTGCAGAAAAACTTCTTTTTAAGTACAATTATTTAGGTGATGATATACTCTCGCCTAGGTTTATGTCACGTGGCTCTGAACGCGCCACGCGGGGTGATTACAGTAAGGGCCCCAAATGAAATACGTACCTCCCGTTTTTGATGAAGGAAAAAATTAACTCCTTGAACGAAAATACAGCTTTGAAATACAGTTTCAAAGGGAACAAAAGCTCTAAGTTTGGGGGACACTTCACGATTGTTGGGAGGATTTCAAATCCAATTAACTTGTAAAAACCCAATGAAAACTAGTTGTTTATAAGCTGAGATATCGAACAGTTAAACTGCAACTCGCCACTAAAATTTTTTTCGCATAAATAAACTTGTTATTGTTGTACCTGGACTTTTCCTCGTGATGCTGTGTACTTTCAAAGTTTGAAAATTGTGCACCTTTTTGCCCACCACAGGACAGTAATAAAGGATAATGATTTGTGTGTTCGGATGTAGCAACAAAATTGACTTAGAAAATGGCATAGCTCTGCACAGGGTCCCTTTTTCCAACAATGATCTTCAGGGGAACTGCGTGAGAAGACGAAACAAAGTGTTACGATTTTGTAAAGAGACGGCGATCCTTCAATATATTCCCCGCGCTTATAAGAGAGAGGACTATAGTCGATAGCTTGCATACGTTCCAAATTAAGGTTCGCCAGTGTCTGCTAACTCGCCGTCTTCTTCAAAATCTGGCCGCAAGTCGAGTTGTGTGATTTTATTCCCTGATGTTTGATTGTTCCTTTTTATATCTTTTTACATTTGATTGTAGCTTTCAAGATGTATCATGTTCTCGATTGTAAGGATTCGAGTCTGTCGATCGAGTCTGACCTTTTTTCTCAATAAAGACACTTATTCACTTACTCACTCACCTACTCACTCACTTACTCACTTACTCACTTACAAAACTAGACATGGGACTAGGTTAACTCCAAATTTGAGCCTGAAAATGGCATACTTTATTAATAAAGATCACCACAATGGACAACAAAAATTGGCAAAGCAAAAATATCTCGGACTTAGCGGTGTAGTCTGCTGTTCTTCAGAATATCGCAAACCGTGAGATGACGTCACAGCATGCTCCGAGGACCCAGGAGCCTTTAAGCGTGGGGTATCAGAGCAACCTGGAAAATTAATGTGATTATCAAAGTAAGGAGATTTTTCTGAGCAAAAAAAAAATCCTTTATGGTTTAGTTTTCGCACTTTAAATGACTTGAATGCAGCGATGATGCAACTAAGTCGCTCAACTGGTGGAAATAATTTAACCCAACTTGGCTCGTCAATATGACGCACTGTCCAAGTCCCTCATTCTTCTCGAATAGAGGATTTCGCCAAGACGTCTTCAGTAAACATTTAAAAGCCGAAATTATTTAATCTCTATGTTGTAGGATTTTTACGTTGTCATATCAAGAAAGAAAAGAAAACTAAGAGGACAAGAAATTAAACAGCGTTTCTATTTTTCACTGCCAAGAGACCCGTGTAATATCAGTCAGCGGTCACCACCATTAGTTTTCCTTTCACCCGTCGCCAAGCATCTATTGTTGCATCATAAGTAAATTCGCGTGCAGTGCCCCTAGAGGACTATGTTGAGTTACAAATGTGACTCAGCCAAGACACCGTCCTTATAATTTACCAACTTGCGCGGTTGGTGGGCATCAAAACTCCAACAAGTAAACCCACCGAAAAGAAAAGACTATTTCGACAAGCGCATTTGGACAAACTATGTGATGGATCTCACTATGAAAGAAAGAGAACGTCTCCGGGAAAACAATGAAGAAAAAGACGAACAAGACAAAAACGAAGAAAAAGAACTGAAGGAGAACACTAAGAGCGAAGCAACGACGAGAAGAAGTCGCATTGAAGCGGTTAAAGCAGCAAACAAATACAAGAGGTAGTGGACTCGGACGAGGAAGAAAAGGCGTCGGTCGAGGACATGATCTACAGAACACCAACACTCTGTACAAAATGAAAGAGAAGTGCGTATAAATCCAGGCATTGATCGTAGACCGTAGACTATTTTCTTGGGGAAGATCTCCCGAGACATTGAAGACGGATTTCTTTGCTGCAAACTTAGCCGACAAGAAAAAGACGAAACAACTCTCGGAGCGAAAAGAACAGCGAAACCTATCCATATCCAACAACAACAACAACCTATTCAATCTGAGATCGAGAAGTACTTCTGGTTTAGACAAAGACGGCAATCTACGTTCACAAACCAATAATACTGTGCAAGGCAAGATTAAAAAAAAAAAAAACAAGACGCAAAAAGCGGTGACAAACATTAAAAACATTCCAACATTATCAGGGAAATTATTTACTTCACTGTTCGTATGCTTCGACATACATCCTCAAAAGTGACCGTTAACTACTAATTTGATCTTTTCATATGTAACAGAACTAACTGATGATTCCCGTTAATTAACAATTAATTAACGCTCGCTTCTGAGGATGTGTGTCAAAGCATACGAAACGTCAAGTAAGTAATTTCAAACAATGTGCTTATTACGTTTCTGATACCGTTTGCGTCTTATTTTTTGATCTAGTACTTCTAGTTTAGGTAAAGAAGGGAATGAATAATGCCGTGCAAGAACAGTCACAATCCCCTCTCCCTCACTTCGCAACCTCGTTCCCAGGGCGTCTCCCTTATTTGGGGGCGACTCTTTCCCTAAACCCCCCCCCCCCCCCCACCTGAGGGAAAAGCCCTGGGAACAAGGTAGCCCCCCTCAAAAACATATATTAAAATTAAAATTATTATAATTATATTTATATTATTACAATGGTAGTAACTTTTATAATTATTATAATTATATTTATATTATTATTATAGTTTATTATTAGAAACAGAAAGTATTTGGTTAGTTTGGGACCCAAAATGACTCGTATCATATTTTAATTCACACCTATTCTCTTCTCTTATTGCAGTTATAAGGCGTTCTGATGTACGAACAGTGTAGGGACAAGTTGACTGTGATTGCAGGAAGTGATGTCCGAGAGAGAAGTTGCTGAACCTACTAAACCAGTGAAGTTACATCATGGGAACCTACAGTTAATATAAAACACTCGGCTTTGTCAGCTTTTTAACTTGTCGCAAGCAGAACTGGTAGAAGTCTCTTGTTGTAGTTAACATGGCCGTTTCGGGATTGACTAGACGGTAAGAATTTTCAAATGGTTTATACGTTGAGTTTCGGGTTTGACTTCTAGAAGTAAACTTACGTGTTTGTCTTGTAAGAGGATCAATTTCAATCTTCTGAAG
This sequence comes from Montipora capricornis, assembly GCF_036669925.1. NCBI lineage: Eukaryota > Metazoa > Cnidaria > Anthozoa > Scleractinia > Acroporidae > Montipora > Montipora capricornis. The sequence goes on from NC_090896.1 coordinate 7,638,088, forward strand.
AATTCATGTTTTTTTTGTTTTATTTTGTTTTTTTTTTTTTTTGCGTTTGGAGTTTCGAAACGTCAGTCAATGTAATCTCAAACAGTCCTTCTCAGGACTACACTCGCCCGGACGATCGCACTTTACTTATTAATAATTATGATATGACTCCTGGGTTCAAACCATTTACCAGGAAGGAAGTTATTGTTCTAGTGTATTGAAATTTCTAGGGGATAAAAATATGCCTATATCTACAGTTTAAATACTAAAATAGGTTAAACAATGCTATGTTTAAGTGGTTTTGAACTATATTCTCGTTGGGTGCCCCTGAACAACATCAACAGAGCGGGTGGTTCGCCTGGGATGCGAACAGCGCTATAGTTGCTTCTGTAACAACTTTGTTTACCGCGAATCTTCCCATTTTAAAATCCCACTAGCAAGAATTTTCTTACCCTCCAAAACCCGGGCTTTGTAACTCTATTGAAAATGGGACGCCATTATAGTCAGTCGTGAAAAATGAGACCCCGTCCAGCGGCACATCCCCATTCGTCCATGATAGGAAGAACCCCCCTCCCCCCTCCCCCCGAGTGTAAGGACATTGGTGATGGCGATGGCGACGAAAACGTCACCGCCAAATAGAACGTAGCACATTCGTTACTGCTAGTCTTTCGTGTTTTTTTGCATCTCGCCCACTTCGTACAATTTTGGCGAATTATCCTAAAAATAATCGAATTAGCTCGAGCCGTTTCAGAGTAAGAATAGAGAATAAAAGATTCGCATTTTTATGCTCGGGATTCCAACGTCGTTCCTTAGTGATTTAAGTTTATTCAGCAATCAAAATTAAGAAAGAAGAACAAATCAATATAAATAGCAGAAGTCGGTGCCTTCCGCCATTTTCTTGGTTGTGTTATATTTAGTAAAGCCTGGGGCGAGTTCATAAACCCGCGGGAGAATGATCCGAACAAAATGGCGGAGGGATTTGAACATAAATAGAACTTAATTATGATCGGTCTGTTTCCTAGCACTTCGGTCCACAGCGAAGGAAGTGGAAAGATATGATTAATATATTTACGCGGCGTAACGATTAAGATTTC
>NC_090896.1:7646660-7649160 GCF_036669925.1 Montipora capricornis
TTGCTCTTCAGATGATGTTAGGTCTACAGATGTGTTGAATAACTTGAAATGGAAAACCCTTGAAACCAGGCGCTTCCTTACCAAGGCTACCCTTATGTATAAAATCCTCAATGATCTATGTGCCCCCTTCCCCCCCCCCCCCAACTGAGTAACTCCTTTGAATAAACTCAATGATGCTAACATGAATTACAATCTTAGGAATATCAAGACTGATCTAGCACTTCCCGAGGCCATACACAAATTTTTTGAAGCACAGCTTTAAGTGTAGTGGTGCAATGCTCTGGAACAATCTTTCCTATCAGGCAAAGACCGCACAATCCCTTGCGAATTTCAAACACAAACTTGCCTCCTTGCCTTCCTTGCCTTCTACTGGATCGCACTGATTCCATGTAATATACTTTTATTTTAAATACATAATATATTATTGTAACCTGTTTACCTACGCCCCACCTGGAAACCAGCTTTTGTTGTTGTGTGGCTAGCGTAGTGAAATAAAGTTGTATTATTATTATTATTATTATTATTATTATTGGAAATCAGACACAGTAATGAGATCGGCCTGTAGTTCTCGGCATATTCTTTGTTGCCCTTCGTGAATACAGGAACCACATTGGCCAGTTTCCTGTTTGAGGGAAGGAAGCTCAGCCTGAGAAACGTGTTGAATAGTTTGCACAAGGATGGAGCGATCCAATCTCATGTGCTGTCTCCTTTAGAATCCTAGCCGGGATTTCATCAGGACCAGTAGCTTTACTGGCGTCGAGGTGGGCCAGTACATCCAAGTGAGAGTCAGGTCAAATAACGTCAGATCAACATTAAGCCCAGCGTCCTCCTTGTCAGCTGAATTGCAGGTGACAGGGTCAGATGTGAACACCGACATGAAGTACCGATTGAACGGTTCAATCATTTCAGCAGGTGATTATGCTTGAATTTTACTTCCGTCGTCTGCTGGTTCACCGCTGGGATCTGTTGCCATGGAGATAACTTCAGGAATACCCGGATGTTTTGATTTCAATTTGAGTGTCGAACAAAAGCGTTTTGGATTGCACTTTAATTGCGACTCCATTCCCACCAGGAATGAGTCACGAGCCTCGCACAGCATGCGTTTGACCTTGGAGTGCAAGTTGTTAAACTTTATAGCTTTTAAGTAGCTTGATGGAGATGATACGAGCTTCTTACCCATGGATTCCTTTTTTTCTTTATCAGGGTTAATATAGGCCCATTTATCCAGGGTACTGGATTCCTTCCCTTGAGTTTTTTCTTTGGGATATAATCGGCCACACCCGCTAAGAAGGTGTCCTTCCAGCTGTGCCGGTCCCTATCTATATCAAGGTCTCCAGTGGATATTGCATTGGACAAGTTTGCAGCTTGAAATGAAGAATGGAGCCTGTTGAAGTCTCCTCTTTCATAATCATAAACAAAGCGCAGGAGTTTTGGTGGCGTCTTAACAACAGAGGAGAGTTCAAATGAGACAATGCAATGATGGGTAAACATTTCTGCCTCATTAGGTTCCATCACTTCTGTCACGCTCACTTGGTCTGGTACATTTGAGATCACTTAATCGAGGACATTGTTTCCACGTCTTGGGGATGTTGGGGAGCTACATGTATTGTGTTGGATTAGAAAGTGGACATTGAGAATGTCAACAAACTGCTGTTCGTTAGCACCTGTTGAAGAATGAGAACAACCCCATGGGACCTTAGGAAGATCCAGGTCTCCACAGATTAGCATATTGTCAAACATGCTGCAGGTTTCATAAAGATATTTTTGAAACAAGTCCATGCAGCTAAAATCGGCATCAGGCGGCCTGCAACACGAACAGCGTAAAAACGTCTGGCTGGGTTCAGTTTCTACCGCAATAACCGGTCCTGGCTGACTAGCTGTATCACCACACAGGAGTAGGAAACCGGTCTCTTAACTCCTAACTGGATAAGATGGTAGTGGAGCAACAATGCTTCAAGAAATGTGACCAGAAAGACGTAGCAGAGAGAAACATGCCCTGCTGCCCCAAGAAGTTACTGGGATGGACTTCCGCCTTTTCCCTGGAAGCAAAACCCAAGTTGAATAACAAGATGGAAAGGAAAATCAGTGAATCCTCAGAGATAGATCAACGCAAACTTGCAAATTCCCATTTGCTCCAAATCGTGCACTGTTACATGCGTCATTCTTTAAAGGACTCTGCTACAAGAGACACACCAGTGGCCAGGTATTCCAGAATCGCTCTCATGTGTGGGCAATATTCAATCCGATTCCGGGGTAAGTGAGTAACACTGACCTACAGCTACTAACCCTACTGTTGGTAATGCCATTTAAAGTGGTTTGTGCCTTTCCATCTGTGGATGAAATCTAATAGTGTCAACAGTGAAATGAATCCTTCTGAGCTTTCCTCTTTTGTGTACAGTGTGCTATTGGTGATGCTATTGAAAGTGGTTTATACCTTTGCAGGATGAAATTTAATAGTGTCAGCTGTGAAATGATTGCTACTCAGCTTTCCTTTCTCCTC
>NC_090896.1:7659160-7661660 GCF_036669925.1 Montipora capricornis
TCAAATTACTCGCTTAGCTACTTGGATAAAACCAACTAACAGGATATGGGATGCCGATCTCACCGTTTTCGCAGTGTCGTCCGGTGAATCCTGCTTTGCAGAAGCACTTGTAGCTGTTCTCTTCGTACAATGGCAGACACGTTCCGTTGTTCTTACAAGGCCAAACGCTACATGTTGACTATAAAGAATTAATCGAGGCTTACTTGATATAATAATAGACTTGCGTGGAATTTTAGGCTAAATCTCGATTGCTATGAGTTTGTCTAAAGTCTTAGCTAGAGGCATGGCCACACGATTACTTCATACGTCCTTGTTGATCTTGAATACACAGCATTTCATGCTGTGTATTCAAGATCTTAAACCAGCATTGAATGTACAGTCGGATTCTCTTCGTGTTAAAGTATTCCTGTAATGAGCTTGGCACTCTTTTATGCAAATTTTCTTCAACTTGATAATGGCGCAAGATGAACCGAAACGTCGGTTTCTATCACTTATATCTCTTGTCTCATGTCCTTGTTAACGCAGTGAAACCTTCATCGTCCATTTCAACAACCAATTTGATGAGCGATACTGATTAAAAAGGTGTTAAAGGTAACAAAGTGACACTGACGGTGAATAACAGCTTGGCCTTTCAATATTTAATTTATTCCTTTCGGTTTTGCACGATAAGCTAAGGTTGTTATATCTCGGCGACAAAGAACTTCAGCGACAACTGGTGACGGTGATGGTGTGCGACGCTCTTCGTAGCACTATTCTCATGTAGGCAATGCGTCCCTATCTTTTAATACTTTCATGCATCTTATCTACGTCATAAGACTTTGAATTTCTGTGGTTTGTCAATATTATCGCAATAAAAAAATAATAAATAACAAAAGAATTAAAAAGGAGAGTGAACACAAGAACACACGGTATGCCATAAACGTCCAGGGGTCGGTTGCTCGAAGCCTGGTTAGCGCTAACCGTTGGTTAAGGGTTTTTTGTTTAATATAAATACATGATGCAGCAGATAACCTAGTAACCTTTGTGGCTGTCTTAGTTGGTGTTTATAGAAGAATCCGCCTTACAAGAAGGGGTTTCTCTCTACTAATTAAAACATTCATTAATCAGTAGGTAGTTTTGGGGTATAGTGTGTGTGTGGATGGTGAGTTGAGGGAAAATCATAGACAAAAGTTATGGTCAGTCTGTAAAATGAGGGGGAGATGTTCACAACGCAAACTCTCAACCCCACAATAAAGTTAACGAAAGAAACAAAATCTGTGTGAAATTAAAATTTTAATTTCAAAAACAACCGGAAGTACAAGAGTGTATTAAAAGGGAGGAACTTTCTAAGACAAAGCTTGGATAAAAAATAAATAGATAAGGGAACATAATTAGAGAAAATTGAATGAAAATTAAAAAATGAATAGAAAAAATAAAGAAATTTAGCTGTAGACAGAAAAAGTAACCAAAATTAAAGATGCACAAAATCCTTTACAATATAAGATTTTTCGTTCTTAAAAAATGGATGAAAGCAGATTAACCCGACTGTGATTCATTCGTTCTTGAAATTAATCAAATAGTAGTAAAAAATAAGAACAAATACTTTCTATTACAAAAAATTCTTGGTATACCAAGAATTATGGAAAACTTATTCGTTCTTATGAACCCAAAATGGGATAAATCAGAGCACTCAAAATTAGTGAGAGTAATCTTTGAAAAATCCTCTTTTGTGAATGATGGAATTTGGGAGAGACAAATAAACTTAGCAATAATAATTGAAATACTAATTATGATATGAATAAAGTATTAAAGTTCGAGATTTAATTCAAAAATTTGAAAGAAGGTGTTATGAAATAAGTCAAACAAAAACTTTTTTACAGAATTATTGATTAGGTGCTAGTTGAATTAAAGAATTGCAAGGAGATTTCTTGATTTTTGCATCGTTTTAGACCATTTAGGTATAGCCAATCATTGCAGTGGATGTCATAATAGAACCATATGTGTCTCTTGGTATCAATGTTGCTGTGGATAAAGTCAATCTGGCGTTTGCGCTTGTCCCATTTAGCTGGTTCAGCCCAATATAGAGAGGAGAGAATCCATTCTGATATAACATGAGGTGAGCAACCGTTTCCAATGAAAAACAACATGAGCTTGAATGTGTCTAGGTCTCCAATGGGTTTCTTCCAAAATATAGATAATGTATCTTTGGGCCAATTCTTACTTGGGTAGAAAACATCTCCGTTTAGTAGGTGATATAATTCACGTCTTTTTTCTACAATGTCTTTTTTGGATAGATGTCGAAGGTCCATAATAGGGATATTCTGAATCCAGATGTGATAATTAAAGCGTTATAAGAAATAACTTAGCTTTTCCGTGTCACATAAATTTGATGAAGATGAATTACAGTTATTGAAACTAAGGACAAAATAGAGGAAATTTGTTTTTTGCAAAAGAAAGTTCCTTCTTGAAACAAAACTGGCGTAATAATCAAACCAGATGAAAAAGTTATTTGAATGGAATA
>NC_090896.1:7666660-7669160 GCF_036669925.1 Montipora capricornis
AGCATAAAATACAGGAAAATGAATGTAAATTAACCCAAATACCTTAAGGCATATTTTGTATGACCTAATAATGGTTTTCTTAGTGGTAATACATGATGCACATCTCAGTCTTTATTAATGAGCCATTCTTATTTATAATCACATCACTTTAACACCATCAAAGTCTCACATTGCAAAAATATACAAGAACGTTCAACCTCAGCTCCAAAATTAGACGTTCTTATAACCAAAAGCCGGAGAGTAATTGTGAATGATGGCACTCATTTACCAAATGGTCATGAATATCTAATCTTGGAAGCGAGACATTCTTTTTCTTTTCGCAAACCGGGTCTTGCTGTAGAACCTTTTTCCATTTTGGAGAGGATTCATCTTCTCTTGCATGCACCGTTGTTTTGTTTGTTTTGTTTTTTAATGAAAAGTGAATGGCAGATATATCCAGAAAAAAAAAACTTTTGTTTTATAAGTTATAAATGCACCTGTAAATTAGTATTATCAACTGGTGGATTAGTATCATCGGACTTGATTGTGTCTGTTATTTGCATTGCACATATCGCTAATTCTTCATTATGAACTTAGTTTTGGAGGGTGTTGAGATATTGCAAAGTTCCCGAACGTTCCTACGAAGTGAGATAGAAAACTTCCACTTCAGTTGGGCGGAAACATTTCGTGCCAGCAAGGAACGTCGCTGCGAAAGGACTTCCCCAAAGATGGCCTTCTGGTGGACTGTAAGTGTGACCAAGCTGTGAATGCGAAGACGTACCAGATGCCGCATTGTTTGAAATGTGAACATCCCAACCTCCTCCGAACGTAGGACCAGATCCATTGCCATCCATAATGGAATTGCCTTCATACGAACGTGCACCCGTTTGTGGCAGCTTTGTCGGCGCCCATCCCGGCTTGTTGCGCAAGGAGAACAAAAAGGCAGTAGCATCGTAACGATAACAATTACACTGAGAACCTTAATGAAAGAAAGGAATCAATTAATCAATCAGTCAATCGATCGATCGAGCGATCAATGAATCAATCGAACTATCAATAAGCAAACAAATAAATAATAATAATAATAACATTAATAATAATAGATTAATAATAATGAATTTTATTTAAGTTTTAAGTATATTCTGGGCTCCAACTGGGGTCACTGTACAGAAATGAAATGAAATCAACTCATATCAAATCATACGTTGGTTTTTAGCAGAAGGGAAATCTGGAGTACCCGAGGAAAAACCTCTTGGGAACCGGCATCTTAAACAGTTGTGACGTAAACCGATTGCACTATTGTTGTAAATAAATAAAGTTAAAAAAAGCTCCAAACACTTCAATTTTTTACGTCCCTTTTCACGTGCGCGCGCTCCAAATGAAACTATATTTTAGGGTTACGTTCAAACTTGCTTTATAATTTATGCACCTATGGTTGTCTTGAAACTTGCCCCATATTTGTTGTTTTGACGTGCTTCTTAGGTTTACGTGTTCAAACTTACCCCTAATATATGCAGGCCCCCTTCTTTTGTGTTTTTGATTGATGGCGTCATTTGATGACTACCTGTCAAATCTGACCTGAATTATCCCATACAACTACTGACAACCGATAAATTGGATCAGAGATACATCGGTCGCGCAAGGTTCTTGGGCCCCGCTCATCTTTTGATTAGATAAAGTGAAAAATAATATATATTCCCTGGAAAGTGCATTTCTTTAGCTTGCAATCGATGTATAGTTTATAGCTGTTGCGCGTAACAAGGCGCGTTAAAAGGATTTTGGCGTAGGACACCCACGAAGGTCTACCGTAACGTTAAATAGGAGATTGTTTGTAGCTCTCGTGAGACTTGAATGTTCTTCATTGCTTTGGCTAAACTAAAATTTACAAAACCAAAGACTGAAATGGCCCTTTCCTGCAGTTAAATTACATATCCTCACAGGGATTACCCTTTAAGCCCTGATAGTTTCTTAATTTCCTTCATGTGAGAAAATTCCTTGTGTCGTTGCCACTCCCCGCCACTGTTTAAATTCCAGGTTTCTCATGTTGCCACTTTAATGGTGCACTTTGGTGCAAGCAGGGTTTCGACAAAACACTGACCCCCGGTCAACTGACCCCCTACTGGCCCCCTATAAAATCAATGGGAAAATGAAAATTAAAAAAATCCCAGAACTATCAATGGGACCCGATTCAAGTTCATCAATAAATTTAGCTTACCTGAAACTCTCAAGATGGCGGACGCGTAGCAGATTTCCGACTCCCTTCTCATTTGACTGAAGGTTTTGTCACGGAAAATAGAGCACAGAATAAGTTGGAATATCAGCAAACATGGTATTTGTACCTGCTAGAAAATTAAGCAATAAAAATAGCGAGGAAATTCTGGCAAATTAACACGTACGCAACTAACCGCGAGCGACACGCACACGATTACATCAACCGGAAGTTTATTACGGCAAGCTTGTAGTCCCAAGGCCCCTCGCCCTCGCGACTCTGTTCATTTGTCAGCGTTTCTCTTTGCTTCAT
>NC_090896.1:7679160-7696660 GCF_036669925.1 Montipora capricornis
GTGTCTTGCTTTTTGGACACGTCTGTGCTGAAATGGTACGTTCAATCGGGAGCCGCGTATGATATTTAAATCCACACCCATTCTTGTCCCCTATTGCATACATCGTGGGGACGAGGTGGTTGGAGGAAGTGCTGTCGGACGGTGAATTTGCTGTTTGAGCCTGCTAAACCAGTGAAGCTACATCACGGGAACATACAGTTAAATGAACAACTCTTTGCCAGCTTTTCAACTTTTGCGGGCAAGCAGAACTGGCAGAAGTGAAGTACTTAGTTCGTCTCTCTTTGCTGTCAACAAGGTCATGGCAATCTTGACTAGAAGGTAAGAATTTTCAAATGGCTTATACGTTGAGTTTCGGTTTTGACCTGTAGAAGTTAACTTGCGTATTTGTCTTGTAATAAGAACAAGTTGAAAGTTCTGAGGAATTGATTTCCCGCTTGGAGCTGACCATGTTGTGAAGTTCTGGAAACCGCTTCTGGAAACCTGGGGCCGGTTCCTGAAAGGTGTAATAACCCTATTCCAGGGATAAATGTGCCTGGAATAAGGCACATTTATCCCTGGAATAGAGCTATTACACCTTTCAGGAACCCGGCCCAGAAGGTTAGCTGACCTTTTTATTGGGATTTTGACATCGCCCCTGTTTCTTCCAACCATAAGTGCATGAAGATATTTCAGGAAGATATGCATAAATTAAAGCTAACGTGTAAATAAAATATGTCCTGGCCGCTGGGTTGTTCACTTCCTTTACCATTCCTTAATGCTTTTGCGTGCGAGCCCAATGTGATTCCTTACAGAATGGCTTGAACTGTATTGTTCACAGCCCCAGTTAAAATCCGTTTAAGTGACATTCCTAAGTTGTATTCAGTTGAGTTTTTCTAATAAGCACTTTAGTGAAGCCTTTAAAATCAGGAACACAAACACCTCCCACTATAATACACCAGGTAAAACACTGATACCCTCATCTTACCAGGGTTCCCGGAGACTAAAAATTAGAAAGGGGTCGGGGAGAGGGGCATAGGAGAAAATGACGGCATTACTTTTTCATTCCCAGTTGCAAACTGGAAAAGTAGTGCAATAAAACTGACAAATATATGAACTCTAACCAGGTGATCTGGTGACTTAATTAGGAGGACCGGGGAGGACCATTTTAACGCAGTATCTCACAACCTTATTTTTGAATTTAACATTGCACAGGCGAGGTTAGATCTCGTCGGTTCTCGTTCTGGTTTTTTCTGGGTACCATATAGCAGAGGTACAACAACATTATGTCATTTAGTCTGTAAACAGGCAAACAGGCCTTATGCTTAACTTTAAAAGTACTGTAAGTACACATCAGTGAATGATTGAAAAACACTCTGATTTTACTACTGTATGTGTAACTGTGTGGTGCAGTTCTAGTCAAACCTCACCTTTCAACATTGCTAACAGGCACAGAGTCATCATCATCATCATCATCATGATCTATTAGACTCCGGCTTCTCAGTATTTAACCACTTAAGAAGTGGCTGGCTGTGCAGTTCACTTTCCTAATTATTCAACAAAAACTTATCTCCTTCAGTGAACAGTGGGAAGATGGAAATCTCTTATTAAAGAAAGCAAGTTGATCCTGTCTCTTGCCAAAATGAGATTTTGCAAAGGTTAGATCATTTCTTCTTTTATGGTTAAAATTTTCCACTCAAGGACACTTATTCAAGGCTCATTTTTGATTTTTTTTTCATGAATTCTTATAACTTACAGTAGCCATTTCAAGGATGTTTTCCCAGAGACTGGAGCTTGAATTTTAAGATTCGACGAGCAACCTTTTTTTGTAGTTTCCTCTTGGATTTTATCAAGAATAAATTCCCTTTGAAGTTAATCTGATTCACCAAACAAAAGAAAATCAAATTTGCCAATGACATTAAGTAGCGAAGATCATTACCTTAAACAATATTCTTTCTTGATCCCCGCTGTGTATGCTTAGTCTTCGAACAGTGCTATTGCATCAAAGTGAAGGAACATTTCTCGAAAAAATCTATGACTTCTGACAAACAGCACATAGACATTGTGCATGACTACAGATATTATTTTTTGTTTTATCGCTGTGACCTGTAGTAAGCTAGTGTTTCATTTGGCAAGTGTGCCAGTTATGTCCTTCTGTGATTGTTGTCAATCTTGGAAGTTACTTGAATAAGAAATATTCAATCATGGCAGAGTTCTAACATTGCTAGTCGGAACAATTTTAGGCAATTTTTGGCCTCATTTGTCCTCGTGAAAGAAGTCAATAACCTGCACTTCAAATATATACATTTCTTTCAGCGTGACTAGTGTTGAAAGCATCAAGACCAGTTTTGCAAACTTTAGTGGGTCTCTTTGTCAAATTTAACAGCAGAAATGTAAGTAGGATGTTTATCAGTGCCTTGCCCAAATTTGCATTTTATGGAGTTAAGGAGAGGAAGGTGCGCCAATGTTGCAAGCTTAACTAAAGTGAATTGAGTAGGTCCCATTCATTTTGAATTAATTTACCGTTTACAGTTTTTTTAAATGGGGTTTTTAAATGATTCCTGTTTGCAAACAGTGTAGGTGTCTTGGCTAGCTTCCTTTACCTTTTTATTAATTAACATTTTAACCAAAACCTTAAGGTGTAACCAATCGTCCCCATTAAAACCCCACCCGTGAGGGTCGTAACTTCTAGGGTACTGGTATTCACTCTTTTTATGCAGTTGCCAATATCCTATCCAGGAATCAAGTGACATTAATTTTTGCTAGGATTACTAAGAACAGCTCTAATGCCCATCTTGCCCAGGAAAGGAATTACTGTAGTAACTCCTATCTTTCATTGGCTTAATGTTGCCATTCATGGGGTATTCTGTTGAAAGGAACCATGTTCATACTTTACCATAACCCTTCCTTCGGGTTTTTAGATTGCCAAGACCTCAATGCCTATCCTCCCACCCCCTGCATTGAATCATGCAGTATTTGTGAAGTATTTTTACTTATGACTGTTTTGATTCGTGATGTGGCAGCAATATTTTTGTCTTCCCTGCAGATTTGTCTTAAACAGGTCAGCGAGCATGATATGAACGAAAGAGCAAACAATCATTCAAAGAAGGAAGCAAGCGCAGAATAGAAGATGGACGGACCTCTACGTTACTTAGTTTTGGCGTACTATACTAACTATGATTTTCGTGGACAATTAATTGATTATGATAGATGAACATTGTGTATTAGCATCTCTAGTTTACGTCAACATTCAGCTAATCATCTGGGTTGTTTTTTTCTGAATCGTGTTTGCGTGGAAGGACATTTTCCTTTCTAAGTGGAAGAGATTTAGTTTTATGTTCCCGGTTAGCGAGAAAAATACTGTGTGGAGTACTCTAACCAATTGATTCCTTGCTCGTTTATTCTCAATCAACTTTGCTTGAGTACTTTCTCCTGTGGTGTAACTTGAAAATTTTTTCAATGAAACTAGTTGATTTTTGTGTTCTAATTCCGACTTACCAATTTGTGAACTGTTTAAAAACTAGTTGATTTTCGTACTAAGTCGTTCAACTTCCTAATTTGGACTGTCTTTCAACTAACCACCGTTTGGACTGTTTAAAAGCTATTTGATTTTTTTGCAAGTCTTTCAACTTAACAATGTGAGCTGTTTTGTAAACTAGTTGATTTCCAATTTGCACTGTTTAAAAACTAGTTGATTTTTGATCTGTGTTTCAACTACATGTAAACACTATTTTGACTATTTGAAAACTATTTCATTTTTGCACAAGTCTTTTAATTTTTTAATCTGGACTGTTCAACATCAGTTGATTTTTGTACTAAGTCTTTTAACTTACCAATTTGGACTGTTTGTGGTTTTGTCATAAAGTATAATCGTTTTAAGATCAAGTGCTGGCGTATTGAAGACTTCTTCTTTTGTAAAGGTAATTAACACTAACAAAATACTTGAAGTAACTTGTCAGTATTTATTGGTAAATCAATAAAACGATTTAAAAAAGTCGTTGACTGTCCAACTTTGTTCATCACTCTCTCTTTCTCTTTCTGACTACAGCTACCAGGATTCAGGTTGTTTTTCTTTTCTTAGTTAAATTTTGTATTACTAGCGGGGTAGAAATAACGACAGCCCAAATTAGCATGAGACAAGCAGAACCTGAAGAATTCTGGTCCTTGTAGTCAAATGACACGGTTAGTTTTTCTCATTTGCATTACAATGTAATCTAACGTGAATGCGAGGCAGTTTCGGGTTAAAACTACAAAATAACCCGAAATTGCCTCACATACATGCTGGATGATATTGTGATGCAAATGAGAAAACCTAACCGTGAAAAGGGCTATTGCCCTATTAAAATTTCGACCTCGGGTATTAGCCAATATCAAAATACCATAATACTCTTTATTTGCCCCGTCCAAAATTTTGCATAAGCATTGTTTTTATTTTCTCTTGGGACTTATAATGGTCCCAAGAGAAGCTTTCTGACTGGTTCACTCGATCTTGGTTTTCAGCTCAATTACCGTATGGCCAAATATGGAAACTGATTGCGTCAGGTGTTACCAAGTTGGAAACTGATTGCCTTTAATTTCCAAGAGTCCAAGCATTCACAGTTTATTGAAAATTTAATAAAGCAGTTACAGGGAAGATATCGTTGACGTCACCTGTTCTCATTAATGTACCAATCAGAGCCTGAATTGGCTGTCGAAAAAAAACTGTCTTTTGTTCCTGTAGTTGGCATATTTGAATAACATAAACAATGTTTGTAAATAGATATCTGCCCTATACCATTCGCGCTTGTTGGATAGGAGACTGGTGATAGCCAATTGGGCGATAAGTGCGCCGTTGGCTATTTACCAACGCAACCAAAGCGCGCTCGTGGAATAATTGTTGAATAAGTGTGACTCCCTTTGCGTGGGCTAGTCTCATTATTATTAATTCATTCATTCATCGTTTTAGCGGAGCTCCGCAAGCGCGTGGAACGCCATTGGTAACAAAATATGGTAACCTCATGGTAACCCATCTGTGTGAGAAAATTTGGTTTTGGTCACCTTACGCCCGTACGTCCACCCATCCATGTATGCCAATGTGAATCTCTGTGATGCAACCCGCGTTCTTTGGCGGAAACACCTTTGATATGACATCCATGATATGGTTAATTGACACCTGTCAAAACAAGGTAGCCGTTGACCGGTATCGCCGGCTCAAGTTTAAAAGTTCATCCAAGTTAGCTGTTTTTTTCTTTGGTTGACCGCTAACTAGGTACTGGTTTTCGATTGGATCGCAGGCTCAAGCCAGGTTAACAAATAACACGAGAGGTCCGCTTTTAGGCTTTGGTAAATCTATATATGATCGTTGTAAATTCTGCCTCACTTTCATGTCTCGTCTCCTGTAGGGCGCTGAGTATTGACATAAATTATTTGGTTCTCTAGTTCATACTTTGTCAGTCTTGCTTGCAACTGCTGAAGTTGCTTGTCTAATTGCATTACTTTTGACTTTCATTTCACGCTGACCTACCATTGGCCGTTGTTAACTATTTCCCTTTGCACGCCCCAGTTCTGGCCAAGTAATGGCCGGAACCGGAAATAGGTCTGCGCCTTTAATTAATTCATTCACACTGTTATTTATCTAAATTCTGCTTGGATGTCATATTTCGTACTCCGTGGCGCAATGAGATAGACGCGTGTACATATCGAAGATAAGCGGAGATGTTTTTTTCTCGTTCATATTTTTGTCAGGTTCGTCTTACTGCGATTATCCCTTTTGACTGCTATTCATATCCATTCCACAGTTGTGAACAACTTCTGGCCGTTTTTGACCAGAAATAAGTCAAACGGTTCCTTATCATCATTAATTAATTCATTCACATTTTTAGATATCTAATTTCTGTCTGTCGTTCGTACTTCATCCTCTGTGGCTCACGGGATAAGACGCGTTTTAACCTTGACTGCATGTATAAACCTACTTTTTTCCTTCATTCACTTTTTTTCTGGCTTGCAATTTCTTAAGTTGCTCGTCTGACTGCGATTATCTTTTTTAACTGCCATTTTATTTCTATTCCGCAGTTTTAACCCACTTCTGGCCCTTGTTAACCGGAAATAAGCCTGCTCCCTTTTGCGTTGTTCACAGGAAATAACAGTATCGCATATAAATCTTCCTCCTGTACCATCGACATTCCCCGTGGCTCACGGAGTAATCAGTGACTACATACCAACTTTTTTTCCTTCATTCATATTTTTTCTGGCTTGCTTCCAACTTCCTAATTTGCTTGTCTAATTGCAATTATCTTTTTCAACTGCCATGTCCATTCCGCAGTTCTGACCTACTTCTGACTGTTGTTAACCGGAAATATACATGCCCCTTTTCGTTGTTAACCGGAAATAACAATTCATTATCTAAATTTTGCCTCTATTTCATATCCAACCCCCGTGGCTCACTCAGGAACGATCGAACAAATCATCAATATGCCGCTAAATTTTCTTACTTCATTTGTTAACCGGAAGTAAGTCATCCCCCTTTTGTGTTGGTAACAGGAAATAACAAATCACTATCTAAATTTTGCTTGTTTCAAGTGCTCACCCCTATGGTCAAATGGATAGATGCGCTGTTCAGATGCGGACGAGGGGGTTTTTTCCCCTCGTTCGTGTTTGATATGCGTCTCCTGGCTGGGGGGTGGGCCCACCTGTCCTCCAGGGATTTTGCTTCTCTCGACCAAAATCCTTCACGCAGCCTAAAACATCTCATTAGGATGCAGGACTGCGAATAACCTGGACCCGAAATAAGAAAAAGCGATTAGCTAACTGGTTTGCTTTCAGTTGGCGTCAAGTTCTCTACGTATGAGTGCGGAGTCAGTGGGTGGATAAAGCAGTAATCCATTTTCGTTAGAGCAAAAGTGCGAACGCCAATCTCCCTTCGGATTCAATTCACCTTTGATGCAAGCAAATTTGCGTAAGTAAAGTCGGGCTAACTTTGCGTTGAACAATTAACCGAATTCAGGTCCTAAGGTTGCGTTTACGATATAATGTCTTGTTTTTGATTCTTCCTTTGCACATTAGTGTTTCCTGTCTTAAAGTACGCTAGGACGCTTCCAATTTTGTTTCCCTCATAAACAACCCAATGCCCTCATAGTCGAGATGTAAATCTTGCTTTTCAAAAGGTTTAAATAATTTTTGTGGAAGGAGCACAGTTGAAATGTTTTAAATTTGTGAACGTTTGTTAGTTTACATGATGCGAATTCCATTTTATTGAGAAGTCGTACATTGCATTGACTTTGAAACACCTTATATTTTCCCCCTTTTCAATTTTGAGGTATCTTTTTGTTGACCATGCATAATTTGCAAAATGAAAAATACAAGGGGTTTTTTGGAATAAAACGTTTATTTCTTGGGGTTTTTCTTCTGGTCAGTGCTTACAGTATGCAAAATGATACTTTCTACAATTCATTCAATTCGTTCCCAAAAGAGTGAATTTGTTTTTTTGGCACCTCAGTTTGGACGATGTGCATAATTAAGGATTCCTTCGTACCTCTGGGAAAGGTTGAACCAATAAAAAAGTGTCTTGCTTTTTTGACACATCGGTGCTGAAAAGATATGTTCAAGCTGCGTATGATGATATTTTAATCCACGCCCATTCATGTCTCGCATTGCAGTTACAAGACATTCGGATGTGCATACGGTGTAGGGACGAGTTGAACTTCACTGTCGCTGGAAGAAGTGCTGCCGGAGGGAGAATTTTCCGTTTTGAAGCCTGCTAAACCAGTGAAGCTTCATCGTGGGAAGCCACAGTTTAATGAACAACTCTTTGCCAGCTTTGTTACTTGTGCGGACAAACAGAGTGAGCAGAAGTGAAGTACTTGGTTCATCTCTTTTTTTCTGTCAACAAGTTCACGGCAGTCTTGACTCGACGGTAAGAATTTTCAAATGGCTTATAAGTTGAGTTTCGGTTTTGACCTCTAGAAGTTAAGTGACGGATATGTCCTGCAAAAAGAACAAGTTGAAAGTTCTGAAGCCGTGATTAATCATGTTCTTTCCCGCTTTGAATTGACCATGTTGTGAAGTTCTGGAAACCGCTTTCTGGGAACCTTGAAGTTAACTTAACCTTATTATTGCGATTTTGACGTTGCCTCCGTTTCTTCAGTCCAACCCGAAGTGCAAGAAGATATTTAAATGTAATGAAAATAGATATCCATAAAGGAGCCATTTTCAATATCTGCTTAGGGTATTTTTGACTATGCATTTAAAATCTTTCTCGACAAAATCTTGAAAAAGGATAGGTTCCATTTTATTTCACTTTTTTGATTGGGAATGTTGGGTAATACGTTAAATTAAAGCTTAAGTGTAAATAAAATATCTCCTGGCCACTGCGTGGTGTAATTCTTGTTCCATTGTTTAGTGCTTCGTACGGCGTGCGAGCCCAATGTGATTCCTCACAGGATAGGTTAAAAATATTGTTCACTGCCCCGGTCAAAATCCGTTAAATATCTTAAAGTGACATTCCTAAGCTGTATTCGGTCGGGTTTTTCTAATTAGCACTTTCGCCAAGCCTTTAAAATCAGAAACACAAACCCATGCTACTACAATACAACAGTTAAAACACTAGGGGCTGGGGGCCTCAGCACCCCCCCCCCCCTCACTTTTTTCCTTTTCTTCGTTGTTTTCTCCAAACCTCTCCTTGCTCCCCTCACACGCCCGTGATCCATACCAAAACCTTGCCCTCCCCGCCCCTTTTTTAAAACGTACTTCGCGTCCCCTGCTGACAATCTCCATGCAAGTCATCTTGGCTGAAAATGCGCCTACAAACTCATTAACGTTCTGCAAAGGCAGCAAAGAGTTTCCACTCTTTGAGTTGGTGTTCACAACTCGGTCAGCTTCGTTGAAGTGAATGTCATTAGCTTTGTCTTCGTAAGGGCGTTTTTTTGAGGGTGGTGAATGCTCTTTTTAAAGTAAGGCCATTCAAATAAAGGTTATAGCTCCATTTCAGTTATTTGACCGGGTTTGTTCCAGCTGTCGTGTGGGTTTTCGTACGTAATTATCTACAGAAGTCGCTAATTAACATTTTATTGATAACTACTACAACCGCGTCCTTTTAAAAACGCGATACTTAACAAGTATCAGACGAAGATAACTATCAGAGCGCACTTTCCTTATTTCCACCGCTTTCATTTCTATAAGAAAAATCTCCCAGTCCTACCGAAAATAAATTTAAGCGGTGGGAAGTCTTGCATCAGGAATAAAAGAATATTAGAGTCGCTTTCCACTTTGAATTTTTTTGGACACGGCCGTCTTAAATAATTCAGTTGTGACGTTAATAACACTTAATAACATTAGTATAACAGAATTAATATTGCAATTAGTACCATTGTCACACTTAATTATTCAAGATGGTAGCGCCCGGACAATTTGCAGTCAAAAACAAGCGTTTCTGAAATTAATTTAGTTCGTATGCAAACGCTTTTTCAGAAAAACAATGCAATCAAATTTTATGGTACAAAAACGTTCATGTGGCTTGAAGTATTTCATTTGAGTGGAGGTTCTTCTTAAAGGACAAGAAATAGTATAGGAATTTTTTTTGCAGAAAAACTTCTTTTTAAGTACAATTATTTAGGTGATAATATACTCTCGCCTAGGTTTATGTCATGTGGCTCTGAACGCGCACGCGGAGTGATTACAGTAAGAGCCCCAAATGAAATGCGTACCTCCCGTTTTTGATGAAGGAAAACATAAACTCCTTGAACGAAAATACAGCTTTGAAATACAGTTTCAAAGGGAACAAAAGCTCTAAGTTTGGGGGACACTTCACGATTGTTGGGAGGATTTCAAATCCAATTAACTTGTAAAAACCCAATGAAAACTAGTTGTTTATAAGCTGAGATATCGAACAGTTAAACTGCAACTCGCCACTAAAATTTTTTTCGCATAAATAAACTTGTTATTGTTGCACCTGGACTTTTCCTCGTGATGCTGTGTACATTCAAAGTTTGAAAATTGTGCACCTTTTTGCCCATCATAGGACAATAATAAAGGATAATGGGTTTAGTTTGGATTGTTACGTCATCTCTGTGTTTTCGTTGCGAAAAAAAAAAAAAACACATTCAAAGAGAGAGCTTAGATTACTCTTTTGAAAATACCAGATTTGTGTGTTCGGATGTAGCAACAAAATTGACTTAGAAAATGGCATAGCTCTGCACAGGGTCCCTTTTTCCAACAATGATCTTCAGGGGAAGTGCGTGAGAAGACGAAACAAAGTGTTACGATTTTGTAAAGAGACGGCGAGCGCACTGGCTGCCATCAAAGTTTCCTTCAATATATTCCCCGTACTTTAAGAGAGAGGACTATAGTCGATAGCTTGCATACGTTCCAAAGGTTCGCCAGTGTCTGCTAACTCGCCGTCTTCTTCAAAATCTGGCCGCAAGTCGTGCTTTCCATACCTATACTCTACTTCTAAGTCGAGTTGCGTGATTTTAGTCCCTGATGTTTGAAGTATTTGATTTCATATTATTTAATCTCTATGTTTTAGGATTTTTACGTTGTCATATCAAGAAAGACAAAAGAAAACTAAGAGGACAGGAAATTAAACACCGTTTCTATTTTTCACTGCCAAGAAACCAGTGTGATATCAGTCAGCGGTCACCACCATTAGTTTTCCTTTCGCCCGTCGCGAAGCATCTATAGTTGCACCATAAAGGAAATTCGCGTGCTAGAGCCCCTAGTAGACTATAGTAAGTTACAAATGTGAGTTAGCTGCCAAAAAGCGTCCTTACGATTTACCCAATTGCGCGGTTGGTGGGCGTCAAAACTCCAACAAGTATACCCACCAAAAAGAAAAGACTATTTCGACAAGCCCATTTGGACAAGCTATGTGATGGATCTCGCTTTGAAAGAAAGAGAACATGTCCGGGAAAACAATGAAGAAAAAGATGAACAAGATAAAAACGAAGAAAAAGAACTGGAGGAGAACACTAAGAGCAAAGCAACGATAAGAAGCAGTCGCATTGAAGCGGTTTAAAGCAGCAAACAAGTACAAGAGGTAGTGGACTCGGACGCAGAAGAAAAGCCGTCGGTCGAGGACGTGATCTACAGAACACCAACACCCTGTAGAAAATGAAAGAGAAGTGCGTATAAATCCAGGCATTGATCGTAGACAGTAGACTATTTCCTTGGGGAAGATCTCCCGAGATATAGAAGACGGATTTTTTTGCTGCAAACTTAGCCGACAAGAAAAAGACGAAACAACTCTCGGAGCGAAAAGAACAGCGAAACCTATCCATTTCCAACAACAACCTATCCAATCTGAGATCGAGAAGTACTTCTGGTTTAGACAAAGACGGCAATCTACGTTCACAAACCAATAATACTGTGCAAGGCAAGAATTAAAAAAAAAAAGACAAGACGCAAACAGCGGTGACAAACATTAAAAACATTCCAACATTATCAGGGAAGTTATTTACTTCACTGTTCGTATGATTCGACATACATCCTCAAAAGTGACCGTTAACTACTAATTTGATCTTTTCATATTTAACAGAACTAACTGATGATTCCCATTAATTAACAATTAATTAACGCTCGCTTCTGAGGATGTGTGTGGAAGCATACGAAACGTCAAGTAAGTTATTTCAAACAATGTGCTTATTACGTTTCTGATACCGTTTGCGTCTTATTTTTGACGCTGTACTGACTTCTAGTTTATGTAAAGACGGCAATGAATAATGCTGTGCAAGAACAGTCACAATCCCCTCTCCCTCAATTCGCAACCTCGTTCCTCGGGATTCTCCCTCATTTGGGGGCGGGGCTTTCCCTACCGCCCCGCCCCCACCTGTGGGAGAAGCCCTGGGAACAAGGTAGCCCCCCTTCAAAAACATATATTAAAATTATAATTATTATTATTATATTTATATTATTATTATAGTAGTAATTATTATAACTATTATAATTATTATTAGAAACAGAAAGTATTTGGTTAGTTTGGGGCCCAAAAATGACTCGTATGATATTTTAATTCACACCTATTCTCTTCTCTTTTGCAGTTATAAGGCGTTCTGATGTACGAACAGTGTAGGGACGAGTTGACTGTGATTGCAGGAAGTGATGTCCGAGAGAGAAGTTGCTGAACGTACTAAACCAGTGAAGTTACATTATGGGAACCTACAGTTAATATAAAACACTCTTTGTCAGCTTTTTAACTTGTCCCAAGCAGAACTGGTAGAAGTCTCTTATTGTAGTTAACAGAGTCTTAACATGGCCATTTCGGGATTGACTAGACGATAAGAATTTTCAAATGGTTTATACGTTGAGTTTCGGGTTTGACTTCTAGAAGTAAACTTACGTGTTTGTCTTGTAAGAAGATCAATTTCAATCGTCTGAAGAATTCATGTTGTTTTTTTTTTTTTTTTCGCGTTTGAAGTTTTCGAAACGTCAGTCAATGTAATCTCCTTCTCAGGACTACACTCGCCCGGACGATCGCACTTTACTTATTAATAATTATGATATGACTCCTGGGTTCAAACCATTTACGAGGAAGGAAGTTATTGTTCTAGTGTATTGAAATTTAGTTTTGTTTATTTTTTTACCTGTTTAATCAAGGTGCTGGAAATTATTTTGCAAGTGAGCTTTTAAATTTAAAACTGCATGTTTTCCGCGGTACTACATTGATCCTTTCTTTCAAACTCGCTTTCCACTCACTTGGTATATCCCAAATCAGTCTGCAGCCGTATTGCAGTAAGTAACATTCAATAACGGATATATTTAAGACTTCTGTGAATGAAATAAATCTATTCTTTCCTTCAATAGCAAAATAGTCAAGCGTTAGGATTTCGTCGATCAACTCCATCAGTATTTATTTAGTTCAACTTTGGGAAAAACACAGGAACTTTGTTTATTTTAATAGGTTGGTTTCCTTCCTTTTCGTATCACGGTAGAACTTAAGTAAGAGATCATTTAGGCTCAAGGATTTACTGATAAACGTGATAATTGCATAAAGACGGTTTTCTCCATGCACTCGAAAATAGGATGGGCGGGATAAACTTCCATGGGCTATCGTTATCATTTTGAGGTTCCTGTTTTTCCATATACACTGTTCGGATGTGAACTCTTTCGGAGAGTAAAATCGTAAATGGTTTGAACCCGTTTAGTGTTCACGAGAAACGATGTGACCAACCAAAGTTAATTTGTAGACTGACTTTATTCGTTAATATAGGCGTCTCCCCAGTTGAGAAAGTCGGACAGCGAGTGCTAGTGAAGGTTCAACGTTAAGCATTTTTCTCAGAAATTCGTTTCATTTGTATATAGTTTCGGTCTTTGAGCGCTGCATATTGAACTAATTTAAGAGCGTGCAAGACTTTTAAATTAGTTAATAAACCCGCGATATCAGTCGTATATCCCTACAACCACAAATTTTAATATTTGTTTCACTTGGTCTAATTCTCCAAACACTTTCTCTTGGTAATAACTTGCTCATTCTATGTAAAGTAGACAGTTCGAACGGAAAGAGGCTCATCGATCATTTAATCTTAAACTAAGCACGGCGTCTATTTTAGACCTGCCGGGAGCTCGGCCCACTGTTTTAAAAGGTCAAAAAGTGGTTGGAATATGAATCAATGTCTGCTAAAAAGACAGTTGTATCGTCGGCATATTGAATTACTTTAATTGTCTGCTTCTAACTCTAATTCCCTTTTAGTTGCTCTAAGTGGTAGATAGCATAAGCCAACACAAGATAACTTTTCTGAGTTGATTCGATTTTAGCGGGTGTACGGATTCAAAGATCATTTCCCGAGAAAAAGAATGAGAGGGGCACTTGGTGATTAACAGTAATTGTTGCGAGCTACAACGACCAGCCCAAATTGTGAATCCATGTGTACATGCAGTAGGTCAAATCCGGTCTCAGGGTGAATCCATTTTTACCTAGGTTAAATTGGTGATCTTCATTTTACCTCGGTTGACTATGCACTCAGATGAATTGAAGAAACCTTTTCTTGGAGCCTAAATTAAGCCTAAATAAAAAATAGGGTCAGGTTAGGATTAGATTTGGGTATTATGTGTGGCTACCTATTATGCTATATAAGGGAAAGAAGTGTGTTGGGTTGAGCATGTTCATCGTTGCATTGTCGTTGTGAAGGCATGGGACTATAGCGCTGGAGGATCCCAGTTCAAACAGTAAGTGCATAGTACAGTTCTTTTTTCCCTTGCTTTGTTGTAATGTTGAGGCTGAATGGATTAGTGTATGACTAAACGATAGGATGACGAGAAATATTAAGATGTTTTGAGAAGCAGGAGGGAAGGTAGACTGCTCTTTTCAATCCTTTTTGTGGGGTTGATAGCTTATTTCAACTACAATCATGGACAAAAGTGTTGGGAAGGTAGCACCACTTTAGAGATACCCCCCCCCCCCCCTCCACCCCCTTCCACTTATCAATGTTGGATTTTCTTCAAACCAAAATGGTGACTTTTCTTCCAACATTCAATATGGGGGAGGGAGGGCCACAAGAGCGTGGTATTTCTGAAATAGTAGTTAGAATAATCGAATTAGGTTTGACGTGAAGTGATGCGCGCAACCCTCCCAACAACGTTTGACCAGGATTGTAGGTAGAGTGCATATTCAGCGTACCAATTTAACGTTGGTAAAGACGGATTCAACCTGAGTCCGGATTTGACCTCCAACGTACATACCTGAGAAAGCCTAGTTGGGTCACCTATCTATTTAAATCAGACTGCCCAAGTCCCTCGTGCTTCCCGATGTAAAGGCATTCAATCACTTTATAGCCGAGAACCTAAACCAGTAAGTTTTAACAGTAGTTTTTTTTTTACGTTATCATATTGGGAAAACAATATCAAAGACGAAAAGGCCAGGATTTAAACACTATAGTTACGTTTTTAACGGCCAAAAAGCGTGTTATATGTCATCATTAATCACTATTACAAGCCATTAGGTCAGTTTCTCATCTTCCTCCCTGACGCATTACAACTTAAATATCTATAGTTGCACCATAAGCGAATTCGCTTGCCTAGTGCGTTTGCTTTACTATGGTACCGTTACAAATGCGAGTTACCTCCCATGAAACCGTCCTTAAGAATTTGCGCGGATGGTTGGCAGGCAAAACTGTAACTGTTCAGCTCTTTCGCAAACCTCGCACCAGTAAACCCACTAAAAAGAGGAGGTGATCTTTAATACGCGCAATTGGACAACGAACGCTAGGCATGACGCTCTGGACTAAAGAACTGAAAGATCTATCAGGGGAAGACAATGAGGAAGAAGATTGCGAATAGGAAGAAGACGTACAATACGACGAAGAAGAAGGAGATGACGAAGAGGGAACCAACGATTAGCCATCTTGCAGCGAGTGGTAAGAACTTTGTAACTTTTGGTCGGCTGATTTACCAAGCCTACAGATGAATTCGAAAACTAACTCCAGACCATGCTAAATAAGGCAAAAATATTATAATAAAAAAAAAACCAAGGAAGGCATGTTAAAGTTTCATTGACATTTTAACCATTCACTATTTATAATTATGTACTTTCTTTCAGTTATGCGGCTTATTTCCAGAAGCGAGAAACGGAGCCCGCACTGGACTAATCATGATGAAAGAGTAGAAAGTAAAATTAATTAAGGGAGTGTGCTAAACTTCTATGGGCTGCTGTCATCAAAACAAAAGCGTTTCACCAGCTGTTAAGCCCTCCTTCATTTTTCAGCAACCAGCCCAGTGTACAGTTCTGGGATAGCCATGTACGAACGAAGCGAAACAATTTAAGCTAACTTGTATCAGCTATTGAATTTAATTACAAACTGCCCACGTCCCTCTTTAAAAGAAATAAAATGAATTTTTTTGCAATGCACCAAGTAACTGAACATTCAACGAGATTTCCAAATTTAACTCACCTTACAAACTGCCCAAGTGCCTCGCTCTTCCAGTTGCAGAGGCTTTCGATTATTTAGTTACGGGAAAGAAAAGACAAAAGACTAAAAGAACAAAGAATGAAACAATGACATTTTGACAGCACGAAAAATGATATATCATCGGCCGCCGCCATTCGTTGCTCCTCCGCCTGTTGCCAGGCAACTAGTTTCCCATCATTCTTACGCGCGCATTACACCTCCCGAAAATCTATAGTTACACCGTTTGTAAATTTGTGTGATAGTGCGATAAATATTTCCTCGGTTGGCGGGCAACAAAACTAACAGTACAGCTCTACAAGTAAACCCACTGAAACAAAGAACGTAGGTGGAGAGAGAACGTTATCCATCTCTCCCAGAACTAAAGAAAAGATCTCCCCGGGTCGACAATGAGGAAAAAGACCTGCCAGATGACGAAGAAGAAGAGGCATCTTGCAGCAGGCAGTGAAGCTGTGCCAAAGCAACATCGAGTAAAAGACGCAAAGTGGTCAGCACTACACGAAACAAGAAACCAAGACTAGTACAAGAAGTCGTGGACGGGGACTAGAAACTTCGTTGAGGACTTAGCTCCAGGATATGAACACTTTGGAAAAGATGAAACAAAAATGCCTTACATCCAGACGCGCTCTCCTAAGACTGATCTCATTGAGAAGACAACGTACTTTCTTGTTGAAATCTCCGAAGATTTCGATATAATGCAAACTCATCCAAGAGAAAAGAGGCTAAACACCGCAGAGAGAAACAACGGACAAAAGAAGATTAAGCCATTCAAGTCCAACAACAAGAGCCTCAGCCTATCATATTAATGTGACAGCAGTATTTCTCCTTGAGACAAAGGCGCCAATCCATGTTCCTCATTTTAATGCCCTGTCATCAGTGATGCAAAGAATGATCAACCCCCACCCCTCCCCCCAATCCCTTCGCAAATAAAAGAAAAATAACAATGGATTCAGATGAAGACACGGATATTTACTAGAAAGAACAACTGCTAAAAGAGTTTACGTTAATAAACATTGCGCATGCACGTTAAGAATGCAACAATAAGATGTAAAAGTTAAGAGAGCGATGTGAATGAGACAAGTCTTAACATAATACATTTTTCCTCCATTTAAATAAATTCTAAAGACACAAAATATCTGAAACACTAATATAGAGAGGTTAAAAAAGCGAAAGAGAAAAAGACGATTCCTTGGTAGTCATTACATAGTCATTACATAGGCCAGTTCGGAAAATAGCATAATACTCTTTGTTTGTCCCCCCAAATTTTGCATAAGCATTGTTTTCAGTTTCTCTTAGGACTTACAATGGTCCCAAGAGAAAACAAAAACAATGCTTATGCAAAATGTGGGGGGACAAACAAAGAGTATTATGGTATCTCCGAACTGGCCTATTTGCACCCTGAACAACTACGCAAAGTTCGTTGGATTTACAGGACGCTCTTGTTTCCGCTTTGATGTGAAGATATTAGCAAGTCCATGCGTGGCACCATGGCTGAGTAAAAAAAAGGAGAAAAATAAGAAAAAAGATTCAAATAAACACAATTTCAGTTGTCTTGTCTTTTGTTGATCATTAGCATCTTCAACTTTGTAATGTGTAAGGCCCGGGAGGTGGATACTTGGGTCAATTTTCGTTGAGTAAGTGCCGCTGGCCTC
>NC_090896.1:7701660-7736660 GCF_036669925.1 Montipora capricornis
TGGTCCGTAAAGGGGATACGTTGGGGTAGTCCGTGGACCGGTCCGTAAGGGGTGTCCACGGACCAGCTGAATGACAACTGCAGACTACAGACTTTAAGAGAAGTGTTTATCAGCGCTATTATAGACCCCTTTCACTTTCAGTTAATTCCCAATCTGGAGGACAAAACAATAAGATTGCTTTGCATTTGAAAGGTTTGTTTCTCTCAGGGGACAGAACAACCATTTTTTGTCCTTCAGGTTGGGAATTACTGAAATGGGTCTATTTCTTGTTTACAAACATTGACGTCACATTTCTTTTGATATTCAAATTTGCCAACCAAGGAACAAAGGAAGTCATTGTTTCAACAGCCAATTGGGTTCTGGTTGGCATATTAATAACAATAGGTGACGTCACGAAAAACATCGCTATTTGTACACTGTATACAGTGTACAAATAGCTTTGAAATTAAACAGTATTTTATTAAGTTTAACCCCCCATTTCAAATAGCCCTAATAAACTGAGTATTTAAGTCTAAGCACCCATTCTAAAACGGTTAGCTTTCAGTAACTGTGATAATTTTTTAGAGTTTGTCTACAGTCTGGAAGTGTCAGACACGACCATGGACCGGGGCCGGGGTCGATATTTTCAGGTCATCCGCCGTGGACTTCCCTGCGGGAGGTCCCGGGATCAGGCTTTGACCAGCCTGTTTAAGCAAAAAAAAAATATACTCCTTAGATGTAGGCCATGAAGTCTAATGTTCTTTATTCAGCAGAAGTGTTTGACTTAGAGAGAATCCTCTTATAAAGGCACAAGTGATCGATGAGACCACATGAATATAAACTACCGACACTGCGCAAATTGAAGAAGTCTTTGTGTGGAAACTGGTATGTACATGTACATCTATAATGGGTACACTGCTGTGTTTTTTAACGCAATGACACCTCAAATGCCCTAGGACGCCCAAGGCTACTGCCTAATGGTCGCCCAGTCACCTGGGGTACCTTAATTGTGAGCGCAGGCGTCCAAATTTCTGAAGGAGTAGCCCAAATGGGCACCTAACTTTTAATTAATTAATTCTGGGCTCTTGAAAAAATGACTTGGGCTACTAAATTTTAATGCTGGAAGCCCAAAGGACTCTGGAAAAAATTTCTTAGGCAGCAGCCTTGACGTCCCCAGTTTACAAGTAAAATCAGCTAGCGTTAGTACAATAATGAGTATACAGTACAATGTTAAATTACAAATTCAACAAACTGAAAGATAATTATGGTGCAGGTACTTTACAATAAAACACCAAAGAATGGGCTATTTCCGAGTTGCTGTTTGTCTCGGTTTCTAAGCGAGTCTTGGTGCTCAACTATTGGAAGGGAAATGAGTTTGATTTGCATAAGAATATGCAACTCATCTGCATCTGAATGGTTGTGCACCAGGACTCGCTTTGAAAATGAGGCATGCAGCAACTCGGAAATGGGCTATTCGATCTAGTATGTCAGGTACTTACATTACGGATAGCCTTTTTATATTTAACTAGTCACCCAATCTCCCTCACTGCTTTAATTTATGCAAAAAATTCCAATGTTGGCATCCTTTAGTTATCAATTTATGATTTCATTATTTCTGTTATTTTTTGTTACTGCTGCAGCTTGTGTGCCAGTTTAACATATGCACAGAAATAGGCCATTTCCGAGTTCATGTCTGCCTCCGCTTCAAAGCGAGTCCAAGTGCGAAGTTTTTGTTATGAAAATTAGTTTTCATTCAGATGTAAAGTAGAACTAATTACCATCACAAAAACTTCGCACTTAGACTCACTTTGAAGAGGAGGCAGACATGAACTCAGAAATGGCCTATTAATATTGCAGAACGAGCTAATCAGACCCTAAAGGAAAAGGACTTAAATTTATAACTGCAAAGGTGAGAACTTTAAGAATGGTATTATATAATAATGCGGTAGCCTCGCAGCTCCTACAAGGTCTCACCTGATTGGAGACCACCCTTGAGGTTTAACAAAAGAACAAATAACAGAAACAATGGCCCTTTTGTTTTAGGCCTAGGGTAACAGAAACAATGGCCCTTTTGTTTTAGGCCTAGGGTCCATTGCTTCTGTTATTTGTTCTTTTGTTAAACCTCAAGGGTGGTCTTCAATCAGGTGAGACCTTGTAAGAGCTGCGAGGTGACCCTAATAATTATTTTAACTCTTTTTATCAAAAATTCAACTTATCCATGGTTTTTTTAAAACCTCTGAAATTCTTGAGGGATGGCAGCGATTATGTAAACAGGCTTTCTCGGTAACATTCTCCTGTCAAACCATTATGAATACTGAAATAATACTTAAAAAAATATTCAGTAGTTTGACAATACATTTGATACAGTGGAAAAGAAAAATTGCATTGTCTTGGAGTTTTAATTGATGAAACAATGACATGGAAATAACACATTACACTTGTATATCTTTATATGTATCCTTGAGAGTATATGGAAATACACTGTACAGCAATTGTCCTCAAGCTAAGGCAGTATCTCTCACTAAAACAACTTCTAAAGACAACTTATGACTTGATATATCCATATCTATCATAATTATGCTGTACTTGCTTGGGGTAGTGCTTGTGTATCGCATCTCAAGAAAGTTCAAGTTAAATAAAACCATATTATCTGCGTGATGTTCTATGCTACTCTTTATGGTGAAAATACAGATACTATAGTGCCCTTCCATTACTTTAAACTTATAACTTAGTTATTAGACCTTTATGTACTTAACTTGGTTTTACACTTACCCTCCAATATGGAATTTCTGGCGTTTGAGTGTATACAAATTAGCCCGAAATGAAATATTTCTGCAGCACTGGAGCAGTGGCGACTGGAACTAGTCCAGTCGAAGTGCATTTTGGGTTGTCAAGGAGGACTATATTAGAGGTTTGTAGCATGTGAGATAGTCATTCTAGGCTGACACCTCGTTCGATCTTAGATATATTTTTAAGTATAATGTTCTTTTAGTCAACACGGGTAGACGCGTTTGAAATTTGTAGCCTCGTAGGATGGGCTTTTTAGAGTTTGTGCCATGGTTCCTACCCAGATTTCCTGCCGACTTTTTTTCCCCACGGGGTTTTTTCCGGCGGGTTTTTTCTGGCCTCCGTCTGACAGTAGTAGTTGTGTAAACTGTCGCTAGCTCTGTCTCTTGTCTTATGCCTTGTACTTAGATCTTGTAATAGGTTGTAGTATAACGTATCGTTATAGTTACTGGTGCTCGGTCTAAACTACCAAAATAAACCTAATGGTTTTTCCTCATGTTGTGTACTGCGTGGTGTAGCTGGAATGTATGTTTACATAAAATAGCTGCTCCCCTCCATCTTCAACAATCTCAAATTACGCCAGATCATATTCACACATAATTATAACAATAGATACTGTAACAGTGTGTGGGTCAAAAAGGAACTTCTATATGACGTTGTATAAAGCACGTTCTAAGACTAATATTGAAAAAACAACTTTTTCAGCTTCAGCAGTCAACCATTGGCAAAAATTACTGTGAGTGTTATCAAAGATCTCAGTCTTCCTGTTACATGTATCTACTTTTGAAGCAATTATTGGTTGAACGTCTACCGGTAAGCCATGTGAAATCTCTAAAGTAAATTTTTTGACAAAGTAGTCACATTCTCCTGTCAAACTATTATGAACTGCTGATGAAATTATGCTTTAAAAATATTCAATAGTTTGACAATGCATTGATACATTGGTGTTTACGAAGTAATACCGAGTAGTGTGTGTCTTGAGTATGTAGGTAGATGCCTAGATACATTTCAAATGTTACTAAACAAGACTATATAGTGTCTAAGTCGAGAACTATAGTTATCATATGGTTCTCAATAGACGCTAGGTATTTCCATCTTTGGTGTAATATATCAAACACGAGAAGGAGTGTTTCATTGGATATCCAAACACTGAGAAGCGAGTTGAAAAACGAGGCCGAAGGCCGAGTTTTTTAACTGCTTTCGAGTGTTCGATATTGCTTCTCAAAGGAATCAGTAGTTTAATTGGACTGAGATATTTGGGATCAAAGTTGGCGAATTTTATATGCTAATTAAGACCACATATCCAAACTTCCTTCACGGTAGTGATTTCTTTTGTTTTTGGCTTATGAATTATTAATGAGTTTGAGAAATATATATCAATCAGTTTCTTTAGTCTGTTTTATAAATTAATGTCAATTGAAACTATTATGTACTAAAGGAACATTGATATTGATGTTTTAAGGAGGTGTGAAAGAAATAATCTTGTCTTGCGACAAAAGATCAGAAAAAGCCGAGAGTGGGCATTTAAGTATATGACATGGGTACTATCGACATGTTAACTCTACTGTACTGTTAAAACGTGGTTTAGACCTTTGAATCTGGGGATAAAATCTATAAGTGTCAGGTGTGAAATGAATGCTACTTAGCTGTCCTTTCTTAAACATGTACTTGTAGCGGAGCTCTGCACGCACCAAAGGCGCTCGCGTGCAGAGCACTATTGTTAAGAAAATGTGGTAGTTACCCATCGATGCGAGAAATCTTGGTTTCATCACCATGACGTCATCAACCGTCCGTCCGTATGTCCACCCCTCCATGTATGCCAATGTGACCAGTATCATGCTAGTTTACAGCATCCATCTTTGATATTGGAAATCTGTCTTTTGATTAATTGACACCTGTCAAAACAAGGTATCCGCTTACCAGTATCACACTACCATATCGCGGGCTCAAGCTTAAGCTCACCAAGGTCAGCTGTGTTTTTTTTTTTAAGTTGACTGCTGACCAGGTACTGGTTTTAGGTGAACTTACCTGAATATAAAAAAGATTTCATTTTTTGCGCGCATTCTGTAACTCAACGCGGCATTTTTCATGAAAAATGCAGAAACAAAACATCTTCCAAACTGTTTTTCACGTGAACATGAAAAGCGTTGAATGTGTAAGAACTTTCGTTGATATATAGTATGGCCGTGTAGCTGCGTCGACCCGGTCCATGGACCACCCCTGTGGACCACCCCTCATTTTGTAAGAAAAATCTTTAAGAGAGAGAGCGAAGTGGTCCGTGCACTTATCTGGACAATTTCAGCATTTGTCTCTTATAGACACCTTACCTGGACAATGCATGGTATGCAACAATGCATGGACAATGCATGTTAATAGGTGTCTATAAGAGACAATAATTGCTTAAATCAGTACCTCATAACTATAAGCGAAAAACTGCCCTATATTCCTGTTAATTAACACACTTATCACCTATATTCCTGTTAATTAACACACTTATCTGGACAATACATGGTATGCAACAATGCATGGACAATGCATGGTATATAGGTGTCTATAAGAGACAATTGCTTAAATTTATCAGTACCTCATAACTATAAGCGAAAAACCGCCCTATATTCCTGTTAATTAACACACTTATCACCTATATTCCTGTTAATTAACACACTTATCTGGACAATGCATGGTATGCAACAATGCATGGACAATGCATGGTATATAGGTGTCTATAAGAGACAATTGCTTTAAAAATCAGTACCTCATAACTATAAGCGAAAAACTGCCCTATATTCCTGTTAATTAACACACTTATCACCTATATTCCTGTTAATTAACACACTTATCTGGACAATGCATGGTATGCAACAATGCATGGACAATGCATGGTATATAGGTGTCTATAAGAGACAATTGCTTTAAAAATCAGTACCTCATAACTATAAGCGAAAAACTGCCCTATATTCCTGTTAATTAACACACTTATCTGGACAATGCATGGTATGCAACAATGCATGGACAATGCATGGTATATAGGTGTCTATAAGAGACAATTGCTTTAAAAATCAGTACCTCATAACTATAAGCGAAAAACTGCCCTATATTCCTGTTAATTAACACACTTGTCTGGACAATTTCAGCATTTGTCTCTTATAGACACCTTTCAGGTGAAACCCATGACCCTTGCGATGATGACGGTAGAACGCGCTGGTCAAATTGTTGGGCTCGTTTGTTCCGGTGAAGGACACTATGAATTAAATGAATGTATATTTGAAGTGCGGGCTATAGACGAATCCCTTTGGAGCCACCAATTTGAAATGCATGGTATATAGGTGTCTATAAGAGACATTGCTTAAATCAGTACCTCATAAACTATAAGCAAAAAACCGCCCTATATTCCTGTTACCGGTAATTAAGAATGAGAGCAGCAACTTTATGTCATAACCGGGTGTTTTTTTTTTTTTTTGGCCAAAAAGGTAGTCTGTACAGATCGTAGTCTATACAGACGTTAAATTCCGTGACATAGATCGTAGTCATGGGCTTCAGATTAAATTTTCCAGATAAGTGCGAGTATGGCTTCTCTCTTTCGTCCGAAGATTTCTCTGCTTGTAACTTTACAAAATAAGTGGTGGTCCATGGACCGGGTCCATGAAGGGGTCCATGAAGGGGTCCATGGACCAGGTCCACAGGGGTGGTCCATGGACCTGGGGTCCATGTTTTGTATATGTCCTATGAAAAACTTTCATTTGAAACTCATATTGAGTATATACAATGTATGTAAAAAGGAATGTGCTGGCATTATAAGAGCTTTAAAATGAAGTAAGCCTTTTGACCCCCTCAGCACCCTCATAACTTAATATAAATCACTCATGAAACCTTATTTTGATTACTGCTCACCCCTGTGGGATACATGTGGTAAGCAGCTAAAAGATAAATAATTTTACAAAAAATTCAAAATCGTGCGGGAAGGGTTATTACTTGCTCTTCATATGATGTTAGGTCTACATCGTTGCATCTGTGGATTAAATCTAAAATGGTCAGCAGTGAAATGAATCCTTCTGGGCTGTCCTTTTTTGTGTTCGCTATTCATGGTGATGCTATTGAAAGTGGTTTATACCTTTGCATCTGTGGATGAAATTTAATAGTGTCAGCTGTGAAATGATTACTACTCAGCTGTCCTTTCTCCTCTTTGCTGTTGGTGGTGATGTTGAAATTGGCCTGAACCTTTGCATCTATTAATTGATGAAATCTACTATTAGCAATTATAGTGAATGATACTTAATGTACTGTAACAGTGTATGCTAACATAAAAAGGTAAATGTATGTCTTTAACTCTGACTTTAAAATAATAGCATTTGGACTTGATTGAAGTTCGAGAGGCAGTTTGTTGCAGACTATTATTGCCCAGAATGCACAAAGGCCCGCACAGTAAGAAGGTCCTGGTCACAAGAGCATACGTAGGCAATAAGCTGAAATGGATTGGGGTTAAGCAGCAGTTCATTAATATATTCTGGGGCTTTATTATTAACAGCTTGGTTAAACTATATAATTATAGAATACATGTACAGGGCCTCTTACGGTTACATGTTACATAGAGCGACTGTATTGGCCGGAATACTGAGTCCTGATTTACCATACCCCCCATACATTGGATGGGCCTAACTATTAGTTTTATAATTTTTTTAAAATTTCCTTGGGGTAAATTTGCTTGGGGTAAATTTGCTTGGGGTAAATTCAGGGAACTGCTACCCATACTGTCATGCAAGAGTTTGTCATTTTGTACGAGGGGTAAAGTCAAGGGGTGCCATGCTCTATGTGAGTGAGTGTTGGGCCCCTAGGAATGCGGACCTGGCGAGGTCTAGGCTTGGCTAAATTTATGTATTACAACGAACAGAAGGCCTTGCTACAATGTTTTGCTAAATGTGAATCAACATGGACATGTTACAATCGACCCAAGAACCTAAAATAATTATGAACATTGTCAAGAGACTTAATGATAGAGTCCAGAAGAGAGATCGAGAACCAACAATTAAAAATTCTGTTCTTTAGTCGTTTATTAGCAGGCGATTATGAAGGAGCCACACACAGACATCAGGAACACAGGACTCAATAGCGGCTAGGGCACGGTATCGTGGAGAACCACAATGTGGCCTGACTGAGAGATGTGTGTCATCGGCATACCCATGAACAGAGGGAAGACGGTTAGCAATTTCATGTATGTGATTGATCCGAGAAACATTATTTTAATGAACAAAACAGGACCCAAACATCTGCCTTGTGGGACATCGCATTTCAATTGAAATCATCAGAAGATTGGTCATTGATGAGAAGTTGTTGCTTTTGATCCGACAAATAAGATTTGAACCAGTCAAGGGCTGAAGCAGTGATTCAAAAATCATTTTCAAGGTTACTAAGGAGAATCTGATGGTCAATTGTGTCGAAAGCGGCACTTAAATCTAGTGGCACTAGAAGCATGATTTCGTGATTGTCCATAGACATGAGAATGTCGCTTTGAACCTTGAGCAACACAGTTTCAGTTGAGTGGAATTTTCGGAAGCCTGACTGGATCTTACTTGGTATTAAGGAGCATCGTGTTCACCATGTGGAAGCAATTGAGCAAGAACTGATGATGAGATGAAAGGCAGATTGCTAACTGGACAGATGCCTTAAAAACTTTATAAGTTAACTCAAGGCCTGATTTCTTGAGTAGAGGTTTCACCTTTGTGGTTTTCCAATCCTCAGGGACATAGACGTGGGAGAGAGACAGATTAACTAGGTTAGTAATGGGTGGTGCAAGAACGTCAACTGAAGGCAATTCAGACTTTTACGATCCTTGTCAGGATAGGATCCAGGGGGCATGTGGGGGCATCTTTAGATGAAATCTGTAATTGTGAGAAGTGAAATGAATGCTACTTAGCTGTCCTTTCTCCAGTGTGCTTTTGGTGATGCGCTTGAAAGTGCTTTATACCTAGTTTGCATCAGTGGATGAAATTTAAAAGTGTGAGCAGTGAAATGAATGCCACTCAGCTGTTCGTTACTGCTTTGTGCAGTTGGTGTTGGTATTGAAAGTGATTGAAACCTTTGCATCAGGGGATGAAATTTAAAAGTGTCAGCAGTGAAGTGAATGCTGCTCAGCTATCCTCTGGCTTTCTCCTGTCACTGGGTAGTTGTGGTAAGACAATCACATTCTCTTTTGTTGGTATTGAAATGTTATGAGAGCCAACATTTACCATGCCGAGACTCAATCACCAGACAGAAACAGACTTGTTTACTCTGCCTCCTTTATTTTGTTGAAAAGTTGAAAAGTTTATTAAAACTCTCTGGCAGTTACAGAAAGAACTGAATTCAGAGCTAGATTTACAAAAAAAAAAAAAGAAATAATGAAATAAGTTTAATCTAATAATACTAACAGTTACATGTAACTAGTAATTTTAAACATATTTACATGGCTTCTGATAGGATGCGGAAAAAAATTAAAGATTATGCGGAAATTTTTGGCCATATTATGCGGAAACATGCGTTGATTATGCGGAAATTACACCGGATTATGCGGAAACTTAAACAAGTTATAAAACTAATAATTAGGCCCGTCCAATGTATTTACATGCTGACGGTAAATCCGTAATCGAAACTGCAACCAATACAATCGCATTTGTGACTGAATTTTTGCCCTTTGTGATTAAATTACATGGAGGAGTCATCAATTTGCGACCAGCTTTCACCGTTGAAATAAAAGGGTTAGCAGTTGGGATTTTCCCGCAACTTTTGGTAAAATAAATAAAGCGATAAAAAATTATTTTGTTTCTCATCATGAATTTTGTTTCAATATGGGGGAAATGGAGCAAAATTGTAATACCTTTGGAGCGCGATCCATTCCCTCGATCATTGACTTAAAGTGCGTTTGCTCCGTATTCCGGAATAAGAATACGTGAAGTGATGAATTCAAAACGGTATGTCTGGCGTTTTGAAACAACAAGGATAATAAAGATATGTTTAAAATAGCATTTTAGCAGGTGTTCGACATTTTTAATGTGAATCTCCGTAAAAACGAAGGATTTCGAACTTGTATTCCATGAAATCCTATTCCGGAATACGGTTAATCGAACGCGCCCTTAGTTTCTTATCAGTTACGTCATTTGCGGAAGTGTAACTGTTTCTCGTCCAATGGAAAGCATTGTAGGAACAAAAACTAGTGTCCAGGCTCATTGGCGAAAAAATGCACGGAAACTGCTTACGATCTTTCTTACGAACTTTCATCTTGCGAACGAAATTGTGTGTTTTCTTCAATGTTCAGGAAAGTAAGCGTTTCAAAACAGTCAATTTCTTCGGTTTTTATGTTTTTGAGGATGTTAAGGAGCTGCTTTATCACTAATATCAGATATTTCTTCTGTTTTTTGCGGAAAATATGGGAATTATGCGGAAAATATGGGAATTATGCGGAAGATGCGGATTTCAGTGAATTATGCGGATCCGCATCGCCGCATCCTGTCAGATGCCATGTATTTAAATGCAGAAAATTATTCACCTCTCCTAGTTATGCATTTAGTGAAATTTTTGTACATTCAAGTAAAACTGCTGCGGGATTGTTCTTAAAATTAATTATAATGACGTCTTTCTCAGTCTATTAACAATAGGTTTCTGTAACATGGCTGCAGGGGACGATTTATGGCAACGTCAGCAAAATTCCATGGTCACCTCTCTGATCAATGTGGTTTCACTGCATCAGGAAAGTGGAACC
Source organism: Montipora capricornis (assembly GCF_036669925.1). Taxonomy (NCBI): domain Eukaryota; kingdom Metazoa; phylum Cnidaria; class Anthozoa; order Scleractinia; family Acroporidae; genus Montipora; species Montipora capricornis. The sequence continues at coordinate 7,712,159 of NC_090896.1, forward strand.
TATCTGGGCAACCTTCAATGCAATAACCTTTTATCTTCTTGCATGAAGGATCTTGGGCCTCCCTGAATTCTGTTAATTTGATATTCGATACTGGCAAAGCATCTAGAATGCTTGTGTTCTAACTTACTTTCATGAGGAGTTGACTGGATCCTGGAGAATGCATCTGCCACATATTTTGTTTCTATTATATACAAATTAGACACATGAACTACTTCTTTAAAGTGAAGAGGCATGTAGCACATTCTGAAACACTTAATTATTCTAGTCAAGCCTGGACATTTCATGAGAAGCGAGACTAGTGGCTTGTGGTCTAGCTAGCTGTTTCTGCAACGATGAATTTACCCACAATAAAATTACAATGTATAGTCGCAGTACTGCTCACTCACTCAAGTCAAAGCAAGGGCCTCATTTTTCAATTTGCACATGTATGTGCATTTTTTGAGGGTTAAGTGCCCTTTTTACATGTATATAAATACAGCTGGCCATCCAAAGGTACACTGTACATGTACATATAGACACAACTGCAGAGATCTTTAAGTTCATGGTTTCTCTGTTATGGTTGTACAGAGTTACATGTAGGTGCTTTTGTCAAGCAAGACTTGTAGTGTATATCAGTTGAGTTTGTTGCCGACATTTATCTAATTCTGCTCAGACCAGTCTGAGAGAGATTTTCTCTGGGTACACCAGATAATAATTATGTGATTTGATTTCATTAAAATCGATCAGAGTTTTCCCATTAATATAATTATTTTTACCGATAGTACTATTATAGTGGGGAGGCACGGTGGCCTCATGGTTAGTGTGCTCGACTCCGGATCGAGTTGTTCGGGTTCGGGGCCTGACCGGGGACATTGTGTTGTGTTCTTGGGCAAGACAGTTTACTCTCACGGTGCTTCTTTCCACCCAGGTGTATAAATGGGTACTAGCGTAATGCTGGGGGTAACCCTGCGATGGACTAGCATCCCATCCAGGGGGGAGCATAAATACTCCTAGTTGCTTCATGCTACGGGAACCGGAGGTAAGCGCCAGCCTTAATGGGCCTTCAGGCTCATAACAGAGACTTTACCTTTACCTTACTATTATAGTACTTGTATACCACTTATGCTTCCAGGCTATGCTTCAAAGTTATTATAATATTACATGTAAGTGTTATTGTTATTATCTTTTCTTATTAATTATCTCCCTGATTAGTAGGGCACATGTGCCCGGCTATAAGATTTGAGACTTAAATAAAGTTATTATTATTATTATTATTATTATTATTATTATTATTATTATTATTATTATTATTATTATTATTATACATGTAGTTCTGACATCTTAAAGAGCTGGGAGGTCAGTGCTACATACATGTACATGTATACAATGTAGTTTCCTTCAGTTGGGAATGACTTTGGGGGGAAAGGAGTATCCACAAAATGGAAAACAATTTTCTTAGAATCCATCTAAGTATCCAAAAACAATTTTAAAATTAAAATCCACAATATCCTACTCCAAAGACTTTCAGAAGAAAATGACTGATAAGATTGATTTATCTGTCTTTAAGTTAATAACAAAATATCTTTAAGAGTTACCGGTAGTACTTTGGCTTTTCATATTGACACTTTGTATTGATTTCATTTTAGATGATATTTACTTATTTTAAATGACTGTTTACTTTGTACACTAGTTAATTTGTATACCTATGCATTCTATAATACAGCTGTATATTGTTTGTAAAGCATAACTGAATACCACAGCTTAATTTCTCTACTTGTTCTCTCTTATATACATGTGTAACCACTGCTCGCCTTGACTACATGTAACTTTAATGTAACTGCAAGCAGTGCATATTGAACATTTATCATACATGTATAATGAATCCTACAATAAACAGATAAACAGAGTAATAGGAAGTTCGCTGTGATCACTGTCTAATGTCTGTCAGTCTCCTTGATGTTGATGTTTCTAGTGATATATTTTCCAAGCTCTTATTTATGTATCCCAGACTTCAATTTCTAAATCCGTATTTTTCTTTATTTGGTTTATAATTTTATTCATTTTCTATGAATTCGAAAGCACTATCAATGATAATCACAAAATTATTGATAGAGGTGGTAGAGGTGGCGCAGTGATGAGAACTTCACAAATGTGGTCCAGGTTTGACTCAGGCCAGAGTCGGCATCACATGTGGGTTAAATTTGTTGGTTCTCTACTCTGCACCGACATGTTTTTCTCCAGGTACTTCAGTTTTTCCCTCTCCTCAAAAAGTTAAATTTGATTTGACTTGAGTTGATTTGTTAATTTACATTGTCCCCAATCAGAGCTCCAGTTGTAGAAGATTCGGCACTTAAATAAAGTGTCTTTCCTTTCTTTTTCTTTGTGTTTCCAAAGAAAAATATGGCAGCAAGGGAAGCTGTACAGTGTAGCTGCAGGTTGTTAAAAAGGCAAGCAGATCTTATGCTTAACTACATGTAAAGGTAAGAGGCATCTCAGCATTTACATGTAACAACTTAAGAGGTGGCTGGCCTTACAGTACATTTTCACTGAATCTTTCAGTGAACAGGCAGGAGTATGGAAAACTCTTAAGATGCCAAGCTGATCCTATATCTTGCCAGACTGAGATTTTGCAAAGGTTAGAACACTTTTTTCTTTTATGTTGGAAATTTCAAAGTACAGGATTTTACTGTACAGTGTACTGTTGCCACTCAATTAGTCAAATATATTGAAGGTTTTTTTTTTTTTTTTTTTTGCACTTATTGTTACAACTTAAAGTGCCTATCACCTCAACACACTTTTCCAATATATTTATTCTCCGAAATCATCCCAAATACATCGTGTTGTTTTTAGAACATTTAGATTGAAATTTCATTCTTTCATTGGCTTTGAAAAACGGGAAAAGTGGTCATACCGTGATTGATAACCGAGCAATGAAGGGGAATGGGTTCTATACCGGGTTGACGTCACAAATTGATTTGCATCGCTGTTTTCAAAGAACTATCTCAATGAAAATTAATTTGTGACGTCAACCCGGTATCGAACCCATTCTCCTTCATTGCTCGGTTATGGATCAAAGTATGATCACTTTTCCCGTCTTTGAAAGCCAATAAAAAAGTAAAATTTCAATCAAAAGGTTCTTTAAACAACACGATGTATTTGGTACAATTTCGGAGTATAAATAAAGAGGAAAAGTGTGTTGAGGTGATAGGCACCATGGCAAGGATGTTTTTCCAAAGACTGGAGCTTGAATTGTACGATTTGATGAGCAACCCTTTTTGCAGTTTCCTCTTGGATTTTACTAGCCAATGAAATTCTTTTGATGGTAATCTGATTTAACAAAAAGCAAAATAAATATGTCAATGACATTATTCTGCAAAGATCATTTGATTCTTAAAAACCAATATTCTTTCTTGACCCCTGCTGTGTATCTTTAGTCTTTGAATTAAGTGCTTTTGCATCAACTTCACTTGAAAAAATCAGAGCTATGATTTTTGACAAACAACACGTACACATAATACTTTTGATGTATTGTTGTGACCTGAACTAAGCTAGTTTTTTATTTGGCAAATGTGCCAGTGCTTGTCCTCCTGTGGTTGTTGTCAAGCATGGAAATTACTTGAGAAAATGTAGCATTATACATGACGAGTTATGTGTATAATGCAGAAAGGCCAGTTTTGCAAACTTTAGTGGATCTCTTTATCAAATTTAACAGCTGATGCTGAACAGTGCCTTGCTCAAATGCATTTTATAGAGTTAAGGAGAGGAAGGGTGCTCAGTGGCAAGCGTAACTGTCAAGTGAATTGAGGTCAATGCAGACAATGAGCTTTCTTTTAGACAAGTGTAATTTATTTCTTTTTCAAACATCACATTACACTCTATTCAGTTGGCTCTGTTTAAAATATAAGTGCTACACGGCCAACGTTTGTATAAACGTAACCTTTCCTTGTACTTGTACATGTTCATTGCCGTGACTTTAACATCTTCACTTCCCACGGCCTGCTCGCGTCTGACCTTGTAGCTCAGTCGGTAGAGCGGCGGAGATCTAACCCGAAGGTCGTGGGTTCAATTCCCACCCTGGTCAGAGTTTTTCTCTGTCCTTGTGTGGGCCCATTTCCGTCTGTGGGGCTAACGCTCACATGGTTCATATGGGATTGAAATCTAGCACTTCACATTACACTCTATTCAGTTGGCTCTGTTTAAAATATAAGTGCTACACGGCCAACGTTTGTATAAACGTAACCTTTCCTTGTACTTGTACATGTTCATTGCCGTGACTTTAACATCTTCACTTCCCACGGCCTGCTCCCGTCTGACCTTGTAGCTCAGTCGGTAGAGCGGCGGAGATCTAACCCGAAGGTCGTGGGTTCAATTCCCACCCTGGTCAGAGTTTTTCTCTGTCCTTGTGTGGGCCCATTTCCGTCTGTGGGGCTAACGCTCACATGGTTCATATGGGATTGAAATCTAGCACTTCACATTACACTCTATTCAGTTGGCTCTGTTTAAAATATAAGTGCTACACGGCCAACGTTTGTATAAACGTAACCTTTCCTTGTACTTGTACATGTTCATTGCCGTGACTTTAACATCTTCACTTCCCACGGCCTGCTCCCGTCTGACCTTGTAGCTCAGTCGGTAGAGCGGCGGAGATCTAACCCGAAGGTCGTGGGTTCAATTCCCACCCTGGTCAGAGTTTTTCTCTGTCCTTGTGTGGGCCCATTTCCGTCTGTGGGGCTAACGCTCACATGGTTCATATGGGATTGAAATCTAGCACTTCACATTACACTCTATTCAGTTGGCTCTGTTTAAAATATAAGTGCTACACGGCCAACGTTTGTATAAACGTAACCTTTCCTTGTACTTGTACATGTTCATTGCCGTGACTTTAACATCTTCACTTCCCACGGCCTGCTCCCGTCTGACCTTGTAGCTCAGTCGGTAGAGCGGCGGAGATCTAACCCGAAGGTCGTGGGTTCAATTCCCACCCTGGTCAGAGTTTTTCTCTGTCCTTGTGTGGGCCCATTTCCGTCTGTGGGGCTAACGCTCACATGGTTCATATGGGATTGAAATCTAGCACTTCACATTACACTCTATTCAGTTGGCTCTGTTTATAAATTGTACTTGGGCTGGGTTCAAGGGTCCACTGTTGGCATCCATTGAAACCTCTCAGTCTAAAGCTGATCTCCAGTGCATCAATTTTTTTTTTTAGGAATGCTTATCCTGTTGAGGTCATTAACCAAGACAGCAAGTTTCTTTGATCTGTGGACAAGAATAAAATCCTACCCTGTACCAAGGTGGGATCTTGCTCAATAATTTATTATTCTTGCTCTACATGTACATTTTCAAAACTCAGCAAGAATCGTATGAATTCTTTACGGAGAACTTGCAGCCTCCCAGGTTTGATCCCCAGATATAAATTCTGTAAACAGACGCATGTACATATAAGTAATTTTATATCAGTTGAGTTTGTTGCCTCACTATTCTGCTCATGACCAGAAAGATTTAGTCTCGGTACACCTGCTGTGGCCTTGTGGTTCGAGTGCTCGCCTCCGGATCAAGTGGTCCGGGTTCAGGTCCTGGCCAGGAAAATTGTGTTGTGTTCTTGGGCAAGGCTCTTTACTCTCACGGTGCCTCTCTCCCCCAGGTGTATAAGTGAGTACCAGCGAATTTAATGCTGGGGGTAACCCTGCAGTGGACTGGCATCCCATCCAGGGGGGAGTGGAAATACTCCTAGTCGCTTCATGCTACGGAAACCGGAGATAAGTGCTGGCCTGATGGGCCTTCCTACTGTAGGCTCGTAACAGAGACTCTTTTACACCTGAGGTACAACAACATTAATATGACATTTGATCTGCATTAATTTCAATTGATTTAATGTAAACTCACAGTCTTCCCATTAACCCATTGACACCTGGAAGTGAGACTTAAAAGATCTTTTCCTGTGTAACGGCAGATGATTTTACTCGTCAACTGGGGGTGTCAGTGGGTTAAGTAACTCTATTATTAGTAGTACTTGGGTGCTTACCATTTAGCCAAATAATCCGGATGGAATGATCGTTGCGTAAAGGTAAGCGATTTTCCGAATTTAATGACTAACCGGATGAGAAAGGCGCTTACAATTTACTACACAGCATTCCATCCCGCATATTTTACTCGATCTTGTGAGAAAGGGCCTGGAAATGGAAGGTTCTCGCAAATGGTAAGAGCTTTTCGCGAATTCCGTTCCGGACGGAAAAAGAGGACTACCTCTGGAGGTTGTCCACAATGTCCGAAAAGATTTTCCAGGAAATTGCCTTTCCATTGGACCTCAAACTGAAATTTCCGGATTTTTTGGCTAAATGGTAAGCACCCCTTGTATACCACTTATGCTTGGCTAAGCTTCAAAGTTAGTATTATCGGTGTTATTATCTTATTAAAGGGATCATAATCTTTTCTGTGTAGTTATGACATGGTTTTCTTGGGAATGAATTTGGGGGGAAAGGATAATTCACAAAATGAAAAGCAATTTTCTTAGAAAGATTCAATTTTAGCAGATACAATTTATGTACCTTATCTAAGGATGCACCTTGTCTTTACCCCTGAATTGCTTACATTTTGTTCCCAGTGGATCCTTGCATAGGGTACCTAGTACATAAACCTATCTAAACCTGAAGTGCGTAGAGGTCCAACTAAAGAAAAAACAAATGATATGAAGTTATAAGTACTACCTAAAGAGCCCTACTCCAACCCTTTTTCACATAATACTCACACCCCCCTCAAGGTAACCAATCTCATTTTCCGTACCACTTCCACCCCCCCCCCCCCCACTATACATACATTTTGCTACCCCCTGCTCCCCTTCCTTCCCTAAAATTGATGCTAAGATTGAATCCAATATCTGGTTGCAAGGTTGTGAGATTTGATCAACTTTGTACTCATTCTCTATACTGGAAGTTCCCCACAATCGATGTGTAATCTTTGTCACTCCTTCATGTTTATGTTTCTAGCTTTTTTTTTTTTTTGGATATAAAATTATTTTCAAAGCCCTTATTTATGTATCCCAGACTTCAATTTCTAAATCCCTATTTTTATTTCTTTGGTTTCTAATAAGATTTTACTTTATTCAGTTTACTATGAATTCAAAAACACTATGATCATAAAATTATTGATTTGTGTTTCCAAAGGGAAATAATTATGGAAGCACGGAAGCTATAGCTGCAGGTAGTTGAAAGGGCAAGCAGGCCTTATGCTAAGGTAAGAGACATCTCAGCATTTAACCACTTACAACTGTAAGAACAGTTGGAGGATGGATAACTCTTAAGAAAGCAATATTATTGCAAGCTGATCCTGTCTCTTGCCAGAATGAGATTTTGCAAAGGTTAGAACACTTTTTTCTTTTATGGTGGAAATTTCAAAGTCAAAGTACGGGATTTTAGTTGCCACTCAAAGGGACACTTATTGAAGGTTTTTTTTTTTTTTGCACGTATTGTAACAACTTAACCATGGCAAGGATGTTTTCCCAGAGACTGGCGCTTGGACTGTTGGTTAATAAGTTTTTGGTTAAAATGTTAAGCAAAGGTAAAGGAAGCTAGTCGGGACACCTGAATGAAACAGGAATCATTAAAAAAAAGGGATCATTAGAAAAAAAACTGTAATTTAATTTAAAATCAATGGAAACTGCTCAATTCACTTTAGTTATGCTTGGCACTATGCTACTCTCCTTAACTCTATAAAATGCGGAATTTGGGCAAGCACTGTTCAGCATCCCACTTGCATTTCTGCTGTTAAATTTGGCAAAGAGACCTACCAAAGTTTGCAAAACTGGCCTTCTAGCTTTCAATACGTAATAGTCACGTTATGACTCTTTGTGTATAATGCTACCATTGATTATATGTCAGTTTATTCCATGCTTGACAACAAAAACAGAAGGACAAGCGCTGGCACACTTGCCAAATGAAACGCTGGCTTGATTAAGTCAGGTCACAATGATATTGCAAAAATATTTGTTCTCATACACATTGTGTACGTGTTGTTTATCAGAAGTCGTAGCTGTGGTTTTTTTCAAGTAAAGTTTCCTTCACTTTGATGCAACAGCACTATAACCATTGAGAGCAGGAGTCAAGAAAGAATATTGTTTATAAAGCTAATGAGCTTTGCAGAATAATGCCATATTCTGCCTTTATTTCATACTCCATCTCCTGTGGTTCACTGGGTAAGAAATATGTCAACCGAGAATTGAGGGAACTTTTCTTCGTCATTCATATTTTTTTCAGGCTTGCCTGCGACTGCCAAAGTTGCTTGCAGGTTAGTGATCACATGGTACAAAATCCGCCATACTGGGACGCAAATTGCCCACTGGGACATCAAAAACAAAGAAAATTTAGATTATCTTGCTTTGTTTGAGATGTCCCAGTGCGCAATTTGCGTTCCAGTATGGCGGTTTTTGTACCACGTGATCACTAACCTGCAAAGGGCCCATTTAGATATCATGAATTGTTATTTCCGGTTTACAACGCAAAAAGGGGCAGATTTATTTCTGGTTAACTACGGCCAGAAATTGGTCCTAACTGCGGAATGGACAAAATGGCAGTTAAAAAAGCAAAGGGCCCATTCTGCCTCTATTTCATATCCAACCCTTGTGGTTCACTGAGTAACAAGTGTGTAAATCTTAAATATGAATAAACCTTTTTCTTACTTCCTTTGTTAACCGGAAGTAACTCAGTCCCCTTTTGTATTGGTTATTGGAGATAGCATTTTGCTGGTAACTGGTACCCACTTGTCTATGGCCACGTGGATAGATGCGCCTTTCAAATATGATCGAGGCGGGTGTTGTCTCCCGGCCTGTGGGGTGGGCCCTTCTGCCCTCCATGGGTTTTGCTTCTTCACGCAGCCAAAGTATTACATTGGGATGCAGAACCGCGAATAATGTGGACCCGAAATAGGAAGTAACAGCGATTAGCTAACAGGCATTTGGCATTCTCTACGTTCTGCCTGCGGAGTCCGGCAGTGGGTGAGCAAAGCAGTAATCCATTTTTAGTGTTTTTTCTTCTCGACAGCAAATTTTCCTTCGGATTTAAATAAACCTACATCAATTCACCTTTGATGCAAGCAAATTCTGCGTAAGTAGAGTCGGGTTAACCTTCCCTTGATCAATTGACCGAATTCAAGTCATTCCTTAAAAAAAGAGAACCCAGGGCCCTCATACTTAATACAGAAATTAATCTCGCTTTGCAACAGGTTAAAGTAGTGTGATATAGTTTTCGTGGAATGAACCAACTTTTAAAGTTGTGAACGCTTACATGGTGCGATAATATTATGTTCCATTTTATTGACTTTGAAACATTTTATTTTTTCCTCTTTTCCATTTTGTCGTACCTCAAAAAACGTTTATTTCTTCAAGTATTTCTTCTGGCTATTGCTGACAGTATGCAAATATTTTTTCTTATTTCTATTTTGTCCAATTCGTTCCCAACAGAGTCTGCTTGCTTTTTGGCACCTTAGCTTGGACTTTGTGCATAATTAAGGATTCCTTTGTTCCTTTGGGACAGGTTGAACAGTCGAAAAAGTTTCTTGCTTTGTTGACACGTTTGTGCTGAAATGATACTGTGGCATTCAATCACTAAGGTGCGTCAAGTTGGAGAAAGTGCTGTCGGAGGAATAATTTGCTGTTTGAAGTCGTCTAAAAAACAGTGAGGCTACATCATGGGAACCCACAGTAGATAAGAACAACTCAGTCTTGTGATAAGCAGAACTGGCAGAAGAATACATGTAGTTCCTGGTTCGTCTCTTTCAATTCGGTAAAGAGTGCAAATGCTGGCAGGTAGTGTCGCAGTGTAATTCCTTTGGTAACGCTTAGTGCTTTGTCAGCGTACCAGTCATAATCCGTTTGCAATGTTGAGAAACGGTGACATTCCTAAAGTTGTGCTAAGCTGGATCTTTCTCTCTCAACAGTACATACACCGGTATTTTACTGTCAAAGCGACAAAGTTAGTGCTTTGTGTTACAATTAACTTTTTTAGCAATCGCCAGCTCCAGTTTACTTTTTCTACATTACAATAGCCTCAGCATGAAATAAAATGTTATTTGTGTCAAGAACGTTTTAAATTTTCTCGTACTGGAAAACGAATAACTTTGCTTCCTTAAGTTTGTTATTTAAAAAGGATGGGAGTTTGTTCTAGTGCATTTAAATTTATTTCGCTATGTTACATCTGCAGTGGAGGAATACTGTTGTTGGAGACACCGCGCACCGGTGCACCGGTGGCTCAGTTGGTTGAGCACCGGGCTGTCACGCGGGAGGTCGTGAGTTCAACTCCGGCCGGACCCACACTCAGGGTCTTTAAATAACTGAGGAGAAAGTGCTGCCACAATCACAATCCTTCAATGTTCATAATCCGCTGGGACGTAAAAGAACTCGCACACTTGTCGCAAAGAGTAGGGCATGTAGTTCCCGGTGTTGTGGTCTGTCTTCTGTGGTATATACAGAGGGCTCATTACTGGGTTAATCATGTATTACCCTCTCAAAATAAAGAATATTGTATTGTATTGTAGATGATTTTGCAAGTATACTTCTCGATTTTAGTTTAGGTGTTTTGCGTTGTACTTCGGTGCCTTTGAAATTCACTTTTCGTTCACTTTGATTCACTTGGTATATCCCAAATCAGGCTGTAATGTTATATTCGATACTGAACTTACTTAGGGATTCTTTGAATGAAACAAAGCTATTCCTTCCTTGGCCTTCACTTGATCAAACAACGAAGCGCTTGGATTCCATAAACTCGGTATTAGTTCCACATTGAGAAAAACGCAATAAATAGTCTGTTCAAATAACTTTTTTCAGAATCTCTCCCTTTCTTTTTAAGATTTTACTATTTTATTTCTTGTCACATACCAACTTCGCCCTACAGGGATTAATTTCAGTAAACTCAGTTTTGTCGTGAAAATGGGAAGGTCCACTTGCAGCACTTCACTTGCTATCAGTAACTCCCATTTATGTCACGTTAGATTTTGGGTAAGTGATCATTTGGGCGCAAGGAATTAATATCCCTGAGAATTGCATTTAAAGAGAAGGTTTCCGCCATACACTCGAAACTAGGGATAGTGGGATAAACTTCTATGGGCTACCGCAATGAAGCAGGTGTGGATTTTTAAGATCATTCCCGTTGAAACGAATGAGACCTTCTCGTAATGCATGGTTGCCAGCTACAGCGACCAGCCCATATTATAAAGCCATGTACGAACTAAACAAAACAGTCAAAGCTAATTTTTTGTCAGCTATTTGATTAAATTAAGAAACTTCCTAAGCCCCTGTTTCTTCCAGATGTAGAGGCTTTCGATGAACTTTCCACTAAGTTGTAGACTTTTTACGTCAGCCTTCAGGGGAAGAAGACAAAGACTAAATGAGCAGAAAATTAAACACTGACATTTTAAATGGCAAGAAAAATGATGTATCATCGGTCACCACCATCAGTTGCCCCTTTGCCCGTCGCTAGGCAACTAATTTCTAATCTTTCCTACGGGCGCATTACACCTTCAACCTGATCTATAATTACACCCGAAGCAAATTCACGTGCTAGTGCGCTTGCTAGACTATAATTCTACAAATGCGGTTTTGCTGCTAAGAAACCTTCCTTAACTATTTGCGCGATTGGTGGGCAGTAGATCTTTAATAGCTCTTTTGCAAAACTCGCATAAGTAAACCCACAAAAAGAGACGATCTCTATAAGGGCAATAGGAGAATGAACGACAACAAATCCAAACAACAACTTATGCAATATGAAAGCAATACTTCTAGTTGAGACAGACGCCACTCTACGTTCCTTAACATAAAGAGATAAAGGTTAAAAAAGCGAAGGAGATGAGGACATGAATTTGAACTCGCTTTTACTTGAAAATGATTGTAGAAAAGTCGAAACGTCGTCCTTTTTTATCGCTTGTATTTTAATAGTAAAGGTTTATCTGCGAACTTTTTAAGTCATATGAAGACAGTAGAAAAAAAAGCCTAGAAAACATACATGTAAGCAAGGATGAAGAAGTCATAATAGTTAGGCTAGTAGGCTATTTTCGGGCGAAGAGTATATTTCATACATTCGCATATAAATCCTCACAATTAAATCAAATAATATAAAATGATGAAATAAAGGGAATAAAAGACTTGAAAGAGTCTGGAAACTTCGCGGAGCAATGATAGGTTGCTAAAAATTCGTCTGACAACACCAAATGCAAAGTTCCTATGTCCCGATCAAGTTTTTCGGTCTGCCCAAAGGTGAGTGGGAAAATCTATGACAAACGAAAGTCAAGTTTACGTTAGCAGTAAAAAGTGCGTTTTTAACAAGAACCTTTGCTCAACCAAACATTTTTCGTTTGCTATACCATTCCCGACCTCAGCATTTGCACAACAACAATTAGTATTTGCCTTTGGACTCTCTACGTTACCCTGAATTTTGACGTCACAAAGAACATTAATTAGTCTCGTGACTTCAATTTCCCTGGCGTACAGACTTCCCAACACATAAGGCCGTCAAATTGGGTTGTTTCGTTCCAGAATTTACATTACACATAAGCAGTCGAGACAAACTTAAAGTATTGGAACATTTATTTCAAATCGAAATTAAATGTCGGAAGGAAACAAAGATAATTTTACTTCTCATAAATCAACAAAGGAATAACTTTATTCTCTACTTTTTTCATAGCCGATAATGCTTCGCACCTTGGGGGAGCTAGTAGTCCATATTGGATTTTGCTCGTGTTGATATGGGTTAAAATGACTTTCTGTGTCCCTGGTTGATCTAACAACCGAAAAAGGAACCCTGATCTAAGTTTTCCCCCTCTCCCGCCAAAAAATAATTATGTGGAGTTCCTTGTAATTTGCTAATCGCGGTACCTTACTTTACCTGATGTATCTTCTTTTTTGCTTTCGTTTCAGGTGCCGAGAAAACTTTAAAGGAAAATTAATCTAAAGAAGGCGAAGCAAACCAAGACAATTTTGGGCCGTATTTTCACAAATCAGCAGCCCCTTTTGCGAGTGTTGGCATTTTTCTAAGCGTGCTGGACGCGCGAGAATTCCCACCCCCTTCCCCTAATTTGAGGATAAAAGGACGACTGCTCGCAAGGTATCTATAACAGGGCACCTCGTTTTTTCTTTCAATTCTTATTTCTTCCGTACAATAGGCCATTTCCGAGTTCATGTCTGCCTCCTCTTCAAAGCGAGTCTAAGTGCGAAGTTTTTGTGATGGTAATTAGTTCTACTTTACATATGAATGAAACCTACTTTTCATAACAAGAACTTCGCACTTAGACTCGCCTTGAAGAGGAGGTAGACATGAACTCGGAAATGGCCTATTAACACTGTGTTTTCGTTTCTACCGCCGCGTATGATTTGATTCCTCGCAAATTACCATAGCAACAAGGGAATCCGGTATTAAACGGGTTTCTCTGAAGTAAATTTGGAGCTACTAAACAAATGATCTTGATATTACTTTTAAGTTTATAAGGCATGTTTCGACAGAAACGTCTGTCATCTTCAGTTGATGAATGTACAAAGCATTAGAAGTTGAATTTATAAGTGTGAAAAAGTGCTAATTATGCTAGTAACAACGCAATGTACATTGCCACAGTTTCTGTACATTTCGTTGTCACTAGTATAATTAGCACTTTTTCCTACTTATAAATTCAACTTCTAATGCCTTGTACATTCATCAACTGAAGATGACAGAAGTTTTTTTCGAAAAAAGGCTTATAAACTTAAAAATTTTGTGGTTTTCTTTAAAGTACTAAACAAATGTGGAAAAGTTAAAGTGGCTCCGAATCTGCTCCAGCGAATCTTTCGTAACTTAGCAGAGTTTCATCTTACCACACTTGTTTCTAAAGTAAGAAGTGATCCTAGCTCTTAAGAGTACAATTTTGGCAATTGTCTCTTATAAACAGCTGAAAATTCAGGCATCTTCAATGGCATTCGAACCCATGAGCTGCCGGTGCAATGCTCCAACCAACTGAGCTAGAAAGCCAAACAGTTGGGAGCAGGTCAATTTTCTGGGCTTACGCGTTTTCGTCAAAGGCTTACTGAACGAAACGTACTTATTAGTAGTGTCGGCTAGACGTAAGTTAGAAATGTTCCTTGGCACATATTAGGACAATTTAAGCAGTTGTCTCTTATACAAGATACTTTAATTGTCTTGATAGGTGCGGGAATGACTTGTAATTTTCGTCTATAACTGGCACTTCTAATATGTACGCTTATTACTGTCAGTTTAAGAAGAACCTTAAGATGTAAGCCATTCGCTGCAGGTGCAATGCTCCAATGGGATTCAACCTCTAATATGTACGCTTATTTCTAGCAGTTGAAAAAGAACCTTATAGTGCACCTTTACTTAAATATATTTCGTTCCTACTATAAATCTTCCCCCATTGAAAGCAAACATACGTTAACATTGTTACCCAGAATTTTGCAAGCAACGTAAACTGACGTGACAAGCAAAGTCATTAAAACTAGCGGTAATTTGGACTTACGACCGTGGCATGAGAGGAATGGGTCCAATCTTGATTTGACGTCATAAACTGACTTTGCATTGCAAAAGCAGTTTGTGACGTCAAGTCGAGGAATAGACCCATGCCTCTCATGCCACGGTCGTGGGTCCAAATTACCGCTAGTTTTGATGACTTTGCGCGTTTTGCCCGGCGGATAAAAAGCGAAATTTTGGGGCACAATTCATAAAACATGTTTGTTTTTGGTGGGGCCGATTGCAGATGAAAAATATTTGAGTTTTGGTACACTATCTTAACATGTACTTAAAAATAGAAATTACAATTATCCCTTTAGATTTGTAATAATATGAAAGAAATACTTCAGAAATGCATTTGCCTCATTTTCCTCTTTGTTACAACATTACCTCAACAAAAAATTTACTCCAAAACCTTACTTTATATCTTATACACAGATTTCGACAAAAACGTCCTTCAGACTTATATTTGTAAATATATCGCAAAATACCCAAAAAAATTTTTCTCGGAACCATCCCACGCAAAAACAGAAACACATTACTCTCAAAATTGCAATTCCTAAACTACACACTTCTTAGATCACAATTTCTTAAAATAACCCTGAAAGAAAGCAAACAACAATAATGAATATACACCCAACATAAACCTTTAAACTTCAAAACAATGCACACAAAAACATCACAACTACACAGAATGCAAAATAGAAAGATGGACTTGAGTACTTCACTTCCATCACAATATCAATAATCAAATCAAACCAAATACATTCATAGAAATTATTTTCAACTTGTTTATCAACACATTATACAAAACTGAAAATGTACATATATGCAAGAATATCATAAAAAAAAAAAAACACTTTTTTAAAATGCCCCAGGAGGAAGGTGCATCTATTCCTGATTTAACATTACAATAAGAGTGAATGAAATAAGTCTTTTACCATTCTACATGTATGTAAATTTGAACACTTGAACGTAAACAAGTGGCCAAAATGAACAACCCAGTACCTAAAGAGAGACTGGGCACTAGGAAATCATGTTTTTCTCAAAATGTAAAGAATAACAAATTGGCTCTGATTCGCATAAATGCTCAATCAGAGCCAATTTATTATCCTTGACATTTTCAGGGGGGGTCATATGGGTAGATTTTGCGAAAAACATGATTAAAACTACTAATGCCCACTGTCTTTTTAGGTACTCAGTCATTCACTTTGGCCATTTGTTTACATTTAATTGTTCAAAGTCACATAGAATGACAAAAGACTTAAACAAACAGTAAAGAGAGAATGAAAAACATCTTGCAACCCTATTAAAACTGAAGTAAGCCGCCTTAAATCTCAATGCTGAGATATGCTATTTCACCTTCTTTGCTATCAAATGCCACAATACCACTGAAAAAACACGTTCAAAACAACCTACACCCCAATAATAAATTCCTTACATAGTCCTCTTCAACGTTATAAGTACATCCAACTCTTGTAATGTTTTCATGCTCCTATAGCACAAGAAATAGAATCAAGGATAAAATTAATAAAAAAGACACGTTCAAATGGTAAGGTAAAAAAATTCCAATCAATAACTGTTTCATCTTTCAGGCAATTACATGTGCAAGAAGAAAGGAACAAGTAGTATGGACGTGAAAAATGTAATTTTTATAGACTAAGCTACATGTACAAACAGTCAAGTAAACACTGTACAACAAGTACATTTAAGTACTAAGTAAGGATTCAAATGCGTTGTAACAACTCTTCAGCTATGCATATTTGGCTTTCCGACCATGAGGCTAGATGCAGGAAATAATTAAATTCTAAACAGAAATCCAAATACATTACATTTTTAAAAAAGAATCCAATGTATCTGAGGTAGGTCCAAAACTGAATTCTACATTCCCTACTACACGTATAGGCTACCCAAGCTACAATTAAAAACTATTTACATCAAATAAAGAATTTGGAGAAAACCACAAAGCCTTTAATTTAATGTTTCGACAGAAACTTATGCAATTCCCAGTTAGTCAGAATACAAAACAATGGCAGCTGAATTTATAATACATAGAGAATCAAATACTTTAAGTTTTAAATTGACATGGTCTAATTGTGGATTCAGAGAGGGTATTATAAACTCAATGGTTTCATCGTTTTGTTTAGAAATACTTCACTTGTCTGTTACTATCAAAACCCTTTGAAAACATTATACATCAACTACTATATTAAAATAATAATAAATGTAACTCATAACAAAGAAAACATTATATCTTTAAAAACTACATTGCACCATAAAATTTGCACTTAGAGTCATCAGAAAAGAGAGGAAGAGATGTTTCCTTAGCATAGAAATGAAAACTACTGAGAAGGTCTTCCTTATGATGCTGTTTTGGAAATGTTGCACAAAGTTTCATGGAAAACATGAAACAAAAGTTGAAATTAATCGGCTTCCGGACAACCAGGCACTGATCTGAAAATGCAGGCTCCACATATATACATGTACTTGTCAAGCTTTGCACTTCCTGTGGCCATTATCACAAGAGAGTCTTGTTAATCTTATATGCCATATCTATAATAGTCTTAATTAAACATAATTTGTTACTAGACCAGTGTAAGTCTTATTTCCAAAAACAGAAATGACACAAGAACATTCATTGTTACTTGATCTCTGCTTGGATACATGTACATCTAAAAAGGTAATTTGCCATCTGTTTCTGTTTCCATCGTAGACTTAATGTTGGGATGGCATTTGTTAAGGTATTGAAAAAACGTATCTGCATCATGAGAATTTTAAAAACAACAAATAATGTCATCAATAATATAATACTTGGCTAAAGGTGAAGCCATTGCCACCCCATCTACATGTATTTCATGGTAAAAACTCTAGTTTATTATCCGCTAAGCGGCAATCGTTGCCAGAATTTTACTTACATACGTATGTACTGTACTTTCACTCCATAACAATTAAATCTTCCTTCACCTGAACATGGAAAACACACTGCACAGTGACGCCTGACTGCATGTGAAATCAATCAAGTCACTAAGAAACATCAAATAGATCTGTATAGTAACAAACAAAAAATTAAGATAAAAACATACTAACAGTACCTACTTAAAACAAACCTGTACTGCATGTACATATACCAATAATTTACAATATAAACAATTTGCAAAATAACAGTGAAATATGAAGAGCAGTGTTTTTAGTACAAAAAACTCAATTCTTTAATTGCTTCCTGTTAGTTACCCATCAAATAAAAAGTGACTGGAAATTGGACACAACATGATAATTGTACCAACTTTATCCATTCAATTTAATGGAAGGGGAAGGACACCACAGGGTATCCACCGACAGCCACTAATGTACAGTTACAGTAATTGGCTGAAAGTTATGACTTTCATAACCTAGTTGCAGATGTCATTACAAATCCAGCACTTTCTCCTTAGTTATTTAAAGAACCTGGGTCAAACTCACAGTCAACGTCCTGGATTGCTACCCGTGCGTGCTTCAAGTACAACTGAGAAAAAAACAATAACAATTATGAGAACATTGCTCTTGAAAAAAAGAAGTACTCATTAATTAAAGCACATTTAATGCATCAGACATAACTTTTTTTACCTGCGCTTAATGTGTTCAATGCATTCTAAATCTTTGGATGGCTGAGCAATATTATAATCGACTGTAATGAGAAGAAAAAGAAAGAGTGAGTTTCAATATGATGAAACAACTGAAAATGTAATCTTGTCGTCACAAAACAACGAGATCACTGATTTGAAACAGATTTAGAATATTTAATCTTCACCTACAGAGAGTGACTTGACATTTGCAGAAGACCAAAAAGAATTATACTGTCTT
This sequence comes from Montipora capricornis, assembly GCF_036669925.1. Classification (NCBI taxonomy): domain Eukaryota; kingdom Metazoa; phylum Cnidaria; class Anthozoa; order Scleractinia; family Acroporidae; genus Montipora; species Montipora capricornis. The sequence goes on from NC_090896.1 coordinate 7,730,449, forward strand.
TTTTTCTCTTGATAATGACATCCAAGAACGTTGAATACAAAACTTCTTAAAATGCGCTCTTTGACATGGGTGCTTATAGAATTACAATGTAGGCCTATAAATGTACCTGCACATTTGTAAAAATTGATTGTGTGAGTGTGTTTCTTTTTGTGGGTAGTGGATTTGATCTTCTTTCATGCGCAGTTAGCCACTCCAAGTTGTCTGACTTGTGCCTAATTTTTCCAACTAGATAATGGAATTCTCTTGATTACAAGTTTGCTATGGTTTAACATGTCCCTTGGCTGTCTACATGTACACATGTAGGTTGTGACCCGTTTCCTCATTATTATAAAAGAATATAGTTGTACTAATTTTCATCACTTGATATAATCCTCTTCTTGCCATAATGCATACATGTATCTTTAATAGGACATTTTGAACAATGAGCTTTTGTTATTATTGCACTGAAATTTGTGTAATGATGTTTAAAGAAAGTTGAGGGTAAGGATAAGAATCTTCTTCCAGATGAATAACAATGGCCAAACATTGTAAAGGGTGATGACGGATTGGTAGGCCTCCTATAGATGACCTGCAACAACACTGTCTCTAAAGGGGAGCTTTAACAAGTATGTAAGATTACAGTTAATGTAGTAATCTTATTTATAACATCTGGAGTGGGGACATAATTAAACATGAAAACTGATACCTGTGACTAATAATTATTAAACAGTTTGTTGCTATTAAATGCTACTGTATTAATTTTCTCCTGTAAACACGAGCACATTGCATAAGAGTTTTAAGGTTAACAGGTCGGCCACTGAAGATTCTGAAAAGAGTCAACTGTCTTCCAATGAGCAAGAGTGTTAAAGTACAAAAATTAATTATTCTACATGATTAGTAAATGAAACCAACATCACTCAATTTACGTAGTGATGTTTACCAGAAGATCTGATTTTTCAATGTCATCTCTCACTAAACCAAAGCAAGCTTTCTGTAAAGTTCACCCTCCTCTTTGACGGTTGCTTATCAAAAAAAAGGTACACAAAGGGACTGAGATAGTAAAGTGGTCAGAAGTGCCAGGGTCTCTAAGACTGGTGCATTACATGTATCTGGTGCCCAGCAGGTCACAATTAAGATCTTGAGCACTTGAGACAGGTCTGTTTGTTCGAAGGTGGTCCAGGATTTTCAGCAATATGTACCCCCACTGATAAATAAACAAGATATTTGAAATGTAGAAGCAGAGTTGGGATATTGGCTCACTCTGGCTCTTAGATAGCCTTTCACCCAGTAAACTTTGGAATCATGAGGGCTGTTGTTCCACACTGGGTCGGGAATTAAATATGCCGTTTAATAGTGCTTTCTCAGGTTGGCCATACAGGCCGAACTTCAGATTAGGCATTGTAGTGCACCAAAACTTAATCTTCCAGCACTGAGAATGATGCCCAGGAAGAAAAGAGCAATAACCTGAGAACTCCGGGAAACATGACCACCCACCATCTTGATACTCCATGTAACACAGATCTCATCCATGACAGACTAAGACAGTTTAAAGGTGGATGGTAAATACAACGTAACAGCAATTCTGACACAATAATTTTGTTCTTGTAATTAATCCATGCATGTACAATGTAAACTTTCAAATGAATTCAAAGATCCAAGGTTGTTCTCCTGTTCTCAATAATTATTTCTAGCTTTTCCTACTACAATAAAGCAACTCTGCCACCAGAACTAATCATCAGACTGGGGTGATGAATTTAAGCAATAGACAGTTATGCAAACCCTTGACTGGGTCTCGGGTTTGCATAACTGTCGAGAATTCTCTCAACTCCCCCGAGTGTTTAGATGAGGCTATCATGGAAACACGGAAAAAAGTCCTCTGTTGCTTACAGTTGTATTGACCAATGAGAGTGCGCGTACTATCCTAATTATTTTATAAAAACTTGTATCCAGAATGCACATAGATATTTTACAATCATGACTGTTATTATCCACTGTAGGTCATTGTCTTTTAACCAAGTCTCTGTAATAGCCACATGTACACTGCAGGCAATCAAAATTACTCTCAACCACAGAGTCCTTCAGGCAGTCAGTTAATTTTGTTACCTTGAGTTTAGCAAAAGCAGCTTCAAGCTAGGTTGTCAATATCTCCACCAAAATTGTAGAGATAGTACTGAAAACTGCTGTACCTACATGTAATAAACATTGCAATAAAAATTGGCTTGATTTTGCTAAACTTTAGTGAAAAGCCAATCAGATAAAAAAAATGTTTAGGAGCTATAAAAGCCAAGAAAAAAGTTTAGGAAACACTATAACAACTCTGACAACCGAGACCAACTCATGGCCTATGGGTGTGGCTTTGTCTAGAGTTACATTTTTTTGTACAGTACATGTAAGTCCAGCAAAACTACATATTAAACTGAAAAGAGAAGGGACGAGGGTGGGCCTACAGTGTACAGTATGGTGCCTTAAAACCAGTTGCTTTGAACAGGAGGAGCTCGTCGGTCAGGAAAGACAGCTCATCTACTCGATACCCAGTCATAGGAAAAGCTTCAGAAATACAGTACAGGCTGCACACAATTGATTTTAGACTCAATTTACAAGCGCGAAACAAGAGTGGTCAAAATTTACACGCAGATGCTCATTAAGGGCATGTATGCATTATTAAAGTCGTGAAGTTATGAAAAGTTTGTTTTACTCAACGGTTTTCAGCTTGACTGTTTACGTTCTGAACAAAGCCTAAGGACTAATACCATAGCAAGGTACGCACTGGGTAAGCCCTGTTGTAATAGTCCCTAACCCTTCTGGCTTTGCATAGACATGAGGAAAGCTACATGTAACCAGGCTGTTATGAGGGAGTAAGAGAGCCTTTCAGGGTGTCCTTGAAATGTTTCCTTTGACCGCCCCGGGGCACTTGCATGTATTTCAGCATCAATGAAGACTTGGGACAATGTACTACCAAGATAGGTGAAATGGCTGACTACTTTTAGTCTGTGCCCGTTGACTGTGATGCTGGGTTCACTGTACGGCTCGCCTGGGGCTGGCTGGTGCATAATGTCAAAACTGTGCTGCATGACTTCTGCTGCACTGGCATTGAGTGCATAGTCATCTGCGAAATGCAGATCTGTAATTATGTCAGTCATGGTCTTAGTTTTTGACTGAAGCCTCCAAAATTAATGTTGAACAGTTTTCAGTCAGTATGATATCTAAAGTTGATCCCATTGTTGCCTTCTCTAAAAGCATCAGACAGCATAGATAAAAACATGATACTGAATAGTGCCGGCGCCAAGACACAACCTTGCTTGACCCCATTTGAGACAGGAAACGGCTCAGATGACAAACCATTGTCCTTCACACTTGCTTCCATCATGGAATAGCCGTACAATTGTGATCAATTATTTTTCCGCACAACCATACTTTGCCATTATCTTCCAAAGGCCCTCTCTACTCAGCATTTTGTTCTGACATTTCTCTTGAAGCTGCCTCACACCACACACCTGGTCAATCACACTCCAATGCTTGCGGAAGCCACACTGACTCTCAGGTAGCAGCCCATGTTCAAAATGAGTAGTAAGTCGGTTAAACAGAATCCGTGCAAGTATTTTGCCTGCAATTGAGAGCAACAAAATACTGCTATGGTTGTCACAGACCTGCCAGTTCCCTTTTTGCTTGAACAGGTGAATGATGGAACGAGCAGATCTGTTTATAGTCTGCTACAGATCTGCTGGCACATCTGTAGCAGATCTGCAGACAATCTACAGATGATCTACAGATTATCTGCAGATCATCTGCAGAATGTCTGCAGAATGTCTGCAGAATGTCTGCAGAGCGTCTGCAGCGATGATCTGCAACAAGTCTTTTGCAGACGCTCTGCAGACGAAATCAGCCTATCCGGTTAAAAAAAAACCCACAAAATGCACCAATGAAACAACGTTTATTTAAAAGACAGAGAGAGGAAGTCGGTCTGTTATTCATCAAAAGTAAACGATTAATGCTGATAGATACGCAAAATAATATGACCAGCAGGAATTTAAAGTATTTTCTTAGCGTGACATTTTCAACGCATTCCAAATGAATTAAAAAAACCCTCGAGTAGCAACCACTGCTTTCAAGAATCTAAGCTTCGCGTAGACTGCGAGCAACGAGAGAGCTTGCTCGCAGGCTAGGCTTTGCATGCTTTTTTTTTTTTCGGTTTGCTTGGCAGGTTATTTACAGAAACGAGATCGAGTAAACTTGATACTGCCCATGCACAGTCTTTCAGAGTTCTCCAGAACCACTTGTAATTTTTGCGGTGTTTGGTGTGATTCGTTATCCTCGCCGCACGGCAACCCATCGGGTGGAATGCCGAAAGAGTGTTACACGGCGTCTGCAGGCAGAAATTACAAGTCCGAACAGCGATTTCATGTTTTTCGATTCTTCCAGATTCAGCTGTAGGTGGCTGTTCTGCTGGAGGCGCGACTTCGCCCGACGTCTTATTTCTTGGGAAGAGACGAACGGGTGTTGGTGGCGTAGGACCATCTTCTTGCGGCACGGCAAAACGTTTGCGGCCTGGAAATAAATGATAAAACATTTTTTTCTTATGGACAAACAGCAAAAAACTGGCAGAATTGTGCAACCACAGTGGAAATACTGTATTAGGAATCTGCTGTGTTTTTATTTTTAATTCTCGCTGCTAGAAGTGCGATGTTCTGTATAAGCATTTTGTCCAGTCTCTGAGCATCAGACTCAGTGTACATTTACGGTATTGCTATAGTAGTCAATTTATATATATTCCGATGGGAAAACCTCCATACATGCGATAAAATGAATGAGTAATTAGTTTTTGCCGGAAACAGGATCAAGGATGACATAACCTCAGACTAAAGGGCATCAAGTTTCAAAGTGATGTTCGTTGCAAAGGTGGCGCGCTTTTCGGAAATTATAGTGAAATAAATAATGTAGCTAAGGAAGGAAGGTAACTGGAATCCTTTACCAAAGAATTAAAGAAGACTCCCTCGCGCACACAGTGCGAAGAGGATACGGGAAGGTAAATTAAAAGACGAAATAAAATCTAACAAAACAGGAAGGAAAATCGTGATAAATAGCATTTACCTTCTCCAGATTGTACTGGTCTTATGGAAACCACTTCACAGTTTTCTTGCTGCCTAAGAAGACAGAGAATATCATCCTCTTGATGCTCCGGTATCTCAACAGTTAACTACAATAAAAAAGAAAAAGCAAAAAGGTTTTCAGGCAAGGCACAAAACGGTGAGGTAAAATGAATAACTTGACAAAAATATAATTCGGCTCAAGCATTCTTAGTAAATGATACCCTGCGTAGCATGTGCGGTTTTGGTTGCTAAGTCATAAAGGCGGACGAGGGCAGAAAAACCGCCCGGCTCGACAAAACCGCCATGCTACGCAGGCTAAGTAAATGACCGTTGTACTCACCCTCACTCGTTTTGCTGCAGCAGATCCAAGCATTTTTTTACCCTTGTCTTCGTCTAAAATAATCTGCAAGTCGCTACCCGTGATCCTTGGCCTACGATGTTAACGGGTCGAGGTCTCAAATAAACCGAGTACGAGTGACAGCTCCCCCAGTCCAAGGTTCCTTATATAGGCAGAAAATGTGACGTTGACCGTCGGAACTCAGTCACTCCTTGATTATCGTGTTTTTACCACAAGCGTTTTTACCGCTATCACGCAACGTTTTTACTGACAAGTTGACTATGTCTATGTTTCCAAAGGGATAAGAAAGTAACGACTCAAACTTTCAAAGCCACAAAAACTGACATTTGAATAACAGCGAATTATTCATTCTGTATTATGCATTGAGTGCCTACTTCGCCGTTAAGGAAATTTGATTAACTGCGAAACATCTTCGCTAGATTATTGTGATTGACTACTTCGCCGTTAATGACATTTGAATAACAGCGAATTATTCATTCTGTATTATATATTGAGTGCCTTTGTTGCGAAATTTTATTGTTATCTATAGAGTAGAATAATTGCAAAATTTTCATTTGTAAAAGTACCGATTTCGGGATTTCAGCGGCGGCATGACCTTCACGTCAATCACGACAACTGATAAGAAAAACATCTCATGATGTAGGTAAGAAAAATAATCACAGTACAGTAATTTAACCATCTTATTGCACTTTTTATGATTCATTCACGTGTTGACTTCAACTTTCGTATCGTTGTTCTATCAACACTGATATGTCGATCGATCAAATGTTTTTCCCTGAGCGTTTGGA
>NC_090896.1:7744160-7751660 GCF_036669925.1 Montipora capricornis
TCAAACCCGAAACTTTGTAAAAGTCGTCCAGAGTTTGAAGGCAAGCTTTTAGAGAATCCCTTGATCCATCTAGTATTAACGTTGTGTCATCAGCATATTGACTTAACTTTATTTTTTCATTACATGTATTTATCAGAAAACCACTAATTTTTTTTATTTCTGCAGATTTCCTTGGCTAACATTTCAACCACTAAAACGAACAAATAGGGTGATAGGGGGCAACCCTGCCTAACACCTCTGTGGATTTCAAAAAAGTCACTCGTCCATCCGTTATTTAAGATGCAGCTCTCTAGACAGCAGTAAAAAATTGTGAACCATTGTATTAAGGATGGTGCCTACTAATTGAAGATATTTTTGCCCCGGTGTGTGATTATGCAGAAAATGTAGATCGTAACAAGTGTAATTGAAATCCAAAAAGAAAATTGGGGGTAACCACGCATTTTTCAAAGATAATTCATGAATAATATTTGTAAAAAGCTTTGAAATGCAAAGCAATGTATGGCGTTTTTTCTCAAATTGAAGCTAAATTACCTCTCAAAAATGCATGGATACCCTCAAATTTCTTTTTGGACAACAAGAGTACTTACTAAGATCTACTTTCTCCGTATAGTTTTAAACCGCGCAAAAATATCTCTGTATTAGTAAGCATCACCGATAGGAAATCCGAGTATCTCAAGATGCGCAGAACGTATGCGCAATAACACCGTCCTTAAACTAGTGCCAAAACCAAAATACTTAAGAGTTTTTTTAATGAAAGTCCATTATATTGTGTCAAAAGCTTTTTCAAAATCAAGAAACAAACCTAGTCCTGGCATATTTTTTTCTTTTGCATGACAACTGATACTTTGTAATAGTCTAATGTTTTCACCTATGAATCTGCCTTTTATAAAGCCAGTTTGGTCGCTGATTATTAGATTTGGAACAAAAATTATTAATCGTCCAGCAATTGCCTTAGCCGCTATTTTATAGTCGCAATTAAGCAGTGTTACAGGTCTCCAGTTCTTAATAAAATACGGCTCGGCGTCTTCCATTCATTCATTCATTCATTCAAAGTTGTCCTGTTTCGTAGGCGTAATTTAATGCGTTGATTAAAGTAGAAGATATGTCTCTCCAAAAGACTTTATAGAATTCAGCTGGTAAGCCATCGGTGCCTGGAGTTTTTTCAGGTTCCATAGTTTTCAAAGCATCTAGAGCCTCTTTTTCGTTAAGTTTTCCTTCACATGCATTTCTTTCGTAATCCTTAAGGGCCGTATCGTTTTCACGGTCAGAGAAAGCTGACATGTCAAGAAAGTTGGTTACCGTGACTTTAGATTCATATAGGTTCTTATAAAAAGATGTGCACTCACACAGAATATCTCCATCGGAGTTGATGAAAGCGTTATCACTAACCTTAATGTGACTTACATGTATTGTGCTCTGTTTAAAATGCCTTTTCTCTACTTAGACTTAAAAAGTACTTTGTATTCTTCTCTCCTTCATTGTACCATTTGGCTTTTGATCTCAAAATTGAGCCTTTTGTACGATATTCAATTATTTTTTCATACTCAAGCTTTTCTTTATCAACTTCATCCTCAAGGTGTGAGGTTTGTGACTCAGTGAGGTTTCCATTGTCGAGTTTCTCCTCTAATTTCACTATTGATTGTTCTAACTCCATTTCATGTTGTTTTGTTTGTTTCTTCCTGTGCTTTGCATAAGATAATGATTTCTCACGAACTTTTAGTTTAATCATTTCCCAAAGAAGTGAGGGGTTGACGTCAAGTCATCATCTCTGTATTCATCAAGCGTTTCCTGAATAGTCTCCTTAATTTGGTTGATGTAATCGAGTTCAGTCAAAAAAGATGCATTTCATTTCCAAAGTCCCGGTCCCCTAGAATTTGAGTGCAGGGATAATTTTAATATTATCATAGAGTGATCTGATTTGTATCCTGGGTGGATATCAGAGAGGGCTGTGATATTAGCAACACTTTGGCTAATCAAGAAAAAGTCGCGCCTGCACTGTACGTTAGGGCTGCGTCGTCTCCACGTGTACCTACTAGTTTCCGGATGCAAAGCTCTCCATATATCAACTACAGCTGTAGATCAAGTTTCTCAGAGAACTCCTTGATGATTTTAAGACAGTTTTGGTGCGTTTTTGGGAGACCGCCCGATTTATCCTTCTCTAGATCAAGTACAAGGTTGAAATCACCTCCTATGATAATATCGTCACATTTGAAGTCATCAAGGTGTACAAACCAATCTAAAAAGAAAGCTGGGTTGTCATCATTTGGGGCATAAATGTTAGCCAAGGTTAAACTTTTGTCATTGGCCTTTATGTCGCAAATTATAAAGCGCCCTGAGGGGTCAACGAAACGAGCAATTATAGGCCTACATGTATATGCTATTTTTACCTGCCACTCTTTTCCCTACTCAATGTACTGCATGAAAATGGATCTGTGTTACATCAGCGCCCAACTCGTTCTAAATGATGTTGGTTATAACAGACTTGCAGTCTTCACCTTCTGATTCCTTTAGACTTAAGTGTTTAGACTTAAATACTGTTTATCAGCGCTATTTGTCTGCAGTCTGCAAGCTGCCGAGTCTGCAAATGTCAGACACCGCCAACATGGAGTCTCCATACTAAACACTATAATTTGGAGTGGTACTCTATGCCAAATAACTATAGTTGGCAAAACACACAGTCCTAAAACTTTGAGACACTGTTTATTTATTACCCTTCTACAATATCTCAATTTCTTGACTCAATTTATTGAATGGTCAATCAATCAATCAATATCTTTATTTATGCACGATAAGTCTTTAAAGCAACGCTTCGCTTGTGGGGTCGTGACTATTAAGCGATTTTATAAAGACCCTTTTATAAAACTATTAAGTGATTTTATTTTTTCTTTGCATGATACATGTATTTGCGTGACGTGAAAACCAAGAATATATGCTGCACAAGATTGTGTTAGTTCCTATAGAAAGACATTCTTCAGTGAGCAACTGTAAGCTGTGCTTCGTTGCGATGCTGCTTGATAAAACAGAAGTTTCTCTAACACTGAGCGTTTGTTTTGGGCTGTTGCTTGTCTGGCAAAAAGTTCCAAAGCTTCGAGACTGAGCTCTCTCAAAGCTCTTATCCCAAGACAGACCTATATTCATAAAACTATTAAAACCTTAAAGCCTAAAAGCAGTTGTTCAACGCCCAACTAAAAAAAACGTAAAAGCAGTTGTTCAACGCCCCACTAAAAAAAAAGTAATATATATGGTTAAAAACTTACCATTGATTGCCATCACTGAATGCTGTAGTACTGTACTGTCCCGTTACAACAATCCTCCCATTGTCCGCCATCTTGGATCATCCGGATAGCAGTGCATTATGGAGCTCCTGAGATAAAGTATGTAATTTGGACGGGATACCAGGATAGAGGAACACGGATTTTTTTCGCAATTCCCTACAGAAAAATTTGAAGCTGCTCTGAATTCGCAAATGGATATATACTTTTAAAACTTTGCAGATCTTGGCACGATGATCATTTTTTTATGGTTAAAAATGGATGTCACAGGGTTTACATTTGGGATCAAAGCATTAATTAACAAATGATCGGGTGTTTTTAGATGACTATCCTGTTGATTTGGTAACAAATGCGTACACCTTGTTAAGTGATAATTGGTGTTTGGTATCGTACTATAAAATTTCCCTTATTTGAAGCCGTGTCGAAGAGTCAATCCTTCTTTTTACAATGACTGCAAAATTCTCGCGCGCTCATTGGCTAATTTTTTATTGTCAATAACTGGACAGACACTGACAGACACATAAACCTATAATTTATGCGAGAATGACGCGAAATTGCTCGCGTCAGATTGAATGAAATTGAAGTTTCTCGCATTTTTGTCTCGCGTTCTTCTCGTGTTTTGACTTAATTTTGACCCCTGTGCCTTTTTTGTTATTGTAAAAAACAAACTGATGTCAGTTTTTCATGCGTCTGTCCTGTTATTGACAATGAATTTCGTCAGAACATTGTCAAAGTAGTCTGCGGATCCACTCGGCTATCACTTCGTGGAGCCACAGCTACTTTGACAAAGTTATGACACAATTCATGATCAATAACAGGACAGACGCATAAAAACTGATATCAATTCAGTTAAATTGCATGTAAGACAGTCTCTTGAAATTGGTGAAACTAAACTGAGCCATCTTTATGGGAGACCTCCCCATGCAGTGACCTCCAATAATTGAGAGTATCCTCGTTGTCGTTTTGTCTTCTTTGATCTGCCCCACTATTGTAAATTTCAATGGTACTGTTCAAACGTTCAATCGAATTGGTGAATTCCTTCCTTCCTTCCTTCCTCCTTTCGTCTTTCCTCCTTTCTCTCTCTCTTTCTTTTTTTCTTTCTTTCCTTTTTTTCCTCTATATCTTTATCCTTCTCTCGTTCTAATTTCCTTCGGCTATCTTTCTGCAAAACCGTCATCTGCAAAATGTATGTTGTTGCTGCCTTCAATGCTGACGATTCCACTGAAAAGAGATGCTTGCAATTGAAATGGATACTTTGGGTCTGATTCTGCTATAATGACCCGAATCAGGCCGGCCCTTTACTGGTGACTTTGATTATACCCAGTAACTGAAATGAACTGATTTAATATATCCTCATAGTTGACTTAAAGGCTGCAAGCCAGATTTGATAAAACATCTCCTTGAAATTCACAAATACACACTAAAGATTTAGTTGGTATCGAGGCTAACTCTGCCACTCAATTTAAGAGATTGACTGAGATCTCCTGTGCGGTTATATGCCATTTTCCAAGGCCTACCTACTCTTCTGCATGTGATTTAGTCTATTCAACAAAATAATTAACATGACTTTACTAGAATGACTTGTTACGCTGATTATTGTTTGTAGACTGCCTTTTTGGGGGAAAATGATGACAAGTGACTTTTCTATTTCATGTTGCTGGCCATTCGCCTATCTACCAGATCTTGTCACTGAAAATTCCTAACAAGGCAATGGTTATTGTGCCTAATCCACCTGCTTGGATGAGCTCTATTGGAATTGTCGTCTTCTTCTGCTGCTTTCACCCGGTTCTTTTGGCTCGCAACTGTGTTTACTTTTTCCCAAATTAAAGGATGTGGTTATTGTCTGTGTTAGATGGTAGTAGAACCTTCAATCTCTTTGCCTTGAATCTCCCTTGAATCTTCATTAAACTTTCCTTCTTTCAGTGTTGATTGCTTATACTGCTTTGCTTCTTTTGTCGTCTCATTCTTCCTTTTTAATCAAGGTTTTAAGACGGTTCGATGATTCCAGGAACGGTCCTTAGATTTTTCAAAACACTGATGAGCTGAATGTGTCTTTGCCTATGTCATTACCGTCGAGAGTCATGAGTGGTGGGATTTTCCAGCTATGCCTGTAGGTTTTCTGTAACCTTAAACTTCCTATAGCTTTTCGAGCTCAAATTTAATACACGCGATGTCCTCTTTGCTGACCTTCTTTATAAAGAGTTCAGAGTTCATCAACACACGGTCACTATCTCTTTCATTGTCAGCACCTGGAAGTTGCTGTTCTTGGCGAAGTTTACGCGGGAATAGAAGTGCCTTTTTACCACGATTCAACCAATCTTATTCCTGGTTTGGATGCCCAGTGCGGCTACCCCAAATTCCTTTTTATGATGCATTTCAATGTCTTCCAGCTTAAGAACATTGTAGGATGGAACTGATTCCAAGACCCTTGAGCCTCTTTCTCAACTTTTACTACGCACAGTGAGAATACCTTTCTTTAGAGTATGATCTAGCACTTGCAGTACTTGGCTGTAAACGTCAGATGGTGGGACCTGCGCCTTAACAATAGTGAAGGGGTTGCCCTCTGACGGATGGCGATGAGCTTGCAAAAAATGGGCCGTTGTACAAGACGAGACCAGATCCATTCACATAAAGCACCCAAGGTGCTTACAGCTAACTGAATCTTTGTCTCAACTTAAGAGTTTCATGTAAAGGTTCTTATCAGGCTCTGCTTTGGACACGTGGATTTCCATTCATTACACCGGTTTCCAAGCCTTGTCGATTATGTAACGCCAAACGATTTTACTCGTCAATGGGAGCCTGTTCAGGGATGACAGCGCTAAGATAAGATCGCTCGATGCTTAAATTATTCTAAGATGCAAAGCAATATTTGCAAAAAGCCGAAAGATAACGGGCGACAGCTGACTGTTCAAGACACTCAAAAAATTAAGAACCGGAAGGAAAACTTTTTTAACAATGAATAGTTTCTGCAAATAGCCACGATACGCCATGAACTGTACCTAACTATCCATTAAACCTAATCTAGGGCACAAAAACTTAACCTTGTTTGGCATTCTTTAAAAAAATGCGTCTAAAATCACTCGCCTGCCACACTTGTTAAATAAATATCACCTCACCTTTTGCCATCTTTAAGGCCATTGTCTTCCGAATCTTCTCTCCATGTTCTTCGTGATTGCTTTCAACTTTGCCAATCACGTGTGCTATACTTTATCTGAGACGAAAAATTCTTCATAAAATTATTCTCGAAAAGCAACAATGGGGACAGGGGTGTGGTGAAAACACTAGGCTTTGAAGTTCGTTTCCTGAACTCAAGGCCATACGTCAGAGGAGATTATTGGTCCTCTTCACTTCTTCTTAAATGCATCATTAAAATAAAAGGGTTACTTTCCAAAGAACACGACAATTTGATTTTATCGAAGAAGAGGATAAAGATCAAATTGTCACCCATTTTATCTTTTCAATATGGCAATTTGACCTGTACCAATTTCTTTGATAATTTCAAAGAATTTCACAATTACTTGATAAGAATTTATTGAAGAAACTCCTTTGAAAAACCAAATGTTCGTATCATAAAAGTATCAAGAGATTAAATTAGTACCAGATCGAGAAGTACATTAATTTTAATTTTCGAGTTGTGTTAAAGCTAATTAAAACAATTGCCATTTTCCGGTTGACTTGCTCGTTTTTAACCCATCAGTTACCAGCCCAACAAATATTCAAGCTTCCACGCTCAAAAAATACTAAGCGTTCTGTAAATCTCAATCTGCTTTGCAGTCAGATCAAGCAAACAATAAGTGACGTAGTAGCCCAGTATGTAGTGCCCCATTGTACTCGTTCCGATATTAGTTGATTGCACTCACGTGATAAGACGGCCATGTTGGTGCCAATGTCTAGCTCAAGTTTTGCATAATAATAGAGTCAAATTCCCAAAAAGACTTTCTCGCTTTTGTTCTTTCCACTAACATGGATGCAGTGACGTCAGGAGCAATCAAAGAATTTAGGCAGACATTTCCGCCAACAATAATTTGGAACCATACTACACCCTCGTTAAACGCTCGTTACCACTTCAATCGTTTCATTACGTCGTTGGTACCTGTAACACATATAGAGGATATTACATGGCTGCGCGAGGATACGAATTTTATCTTCGACTGATGATATTATCTCTCATCAGACGAGTGAGCACTGGGAAGAAGTGAGAGAAAGCGGCCATGTAATGTTCTGTTTA
>NC_090896.1:7756660-7774160 GCF_036669925.1 Montipora capricornis
ATTAGACTTTCAAGCCTTCTCGGATAAGGTCTATAAACCGTAGGTCCCGTCTCAAAACTCTGTGGGAAGTTAAAGATGCCACACACTATTCGATAAGAGCAGGTTTGTGTTCTGGCCTGAATGTGTCCCCGATCAGCGCCATAAGGCGCTAGAATCCCTAGACACGTCAATAAAGATTGACTGATTCTTCGCTTCACTAGTTTACGGTTTTTATCGGTTTTTCCGAGCTCCTGGCTGATTGATAAGAACTCTACACCAAAGAGCAAGAGGCCGTGCTTGCCTATACTGGGATTTTGGAGCGACTATCAGCAATCTATTTGATTGTTTTAGCAACTACACTCTGTTCCACCGGTTAAGGCAAGTCTTTTTTACGATCTGAGTTTGCAATGCAAATTTCTTTGACAATGAGAGAATGACGTAAATGGAAAACAAAGGGATGTGAATCCTCTTAATCTTAAAGTGGAATACAATTAAATCCAAATCTTTTATTACTATTTAATAGATCTCGCACCATTTCAGTAAAATTGTTAGCTCGATTCAATTGACCTAAAAGACTTCTTTCCACCTTACCATCTATAATAAATTTACGAACAAACTTCTATAGCAATGTTTTCAGTTTTCTTTTTTAAATTCCAATCTTAAATCCATGAACACGTTTACAATACAGTCACGCAGTTAATAACGATTGGAAAGTATTTACCTGGGATTATTAAACCTGAAGACCTTTTCTGTCACGTACGTTTAGCATTGGTCATGTGGAATGCATGAATTTCGTTGCAATTTTCAATCTCTCGCTTTGACTAAACTAGAGAGTTAAAATATGTTTATGAGTAATAATTGTAGTGAAATGCGCAATGCAAATTCAGACGTAGTTGCAACAAAGCCTGCAAAAGTGCGCACCAGTTATTGCGATTATTTACCTGAGTACCACTTCACTGAAAGCTATGAAGGCACCTTGAACCAGGACAATTGCGAGTTCGTTAAATTAAAAATTGGTAAGATATCTTAAGAAAGGTCGACCGGAATTCGACAGCGGAAGAGTCTGAAGATTTCAGTCGCTTTTGCTGTGCAATAAAATGAGAATAGAGGCATAACTAGAGGGGACAGCTGTTCTTAGAGTTATTTTCATAGAGATATGTCATAGAGTTAAAGTTAAGTTTACAAAATCCTGAATTCAATATTTTGGAAGCCAACATTCATAAAAGCGCACCTTAGGTCTTAAAACTTTTGTTTAGGCCTAATGAAGTCCAAGGTTAGCTTTTATGCATGTTTAGAATACTTTTTGTAGTTCTGAAATCAGGATTTAGGCCTCCAAAAACTTGAATTCAGGATTTTGGCTTAAATCCAATAATTTCAGAACTCCATGAAAGTAACTCTATTGCTAGTCAAGTGACAACTGAGATAAGAGAGCAAACTTCTTCGTAAATCACCCAATAGATAAGAGGAGCAGGACTCAGTCTGATAAGAATTAACATATCACGTACTTACGTCACACTTCAAAATTATTCTCTCGTGGGCTCGGTTTCCTTTGTCTGAAAGTTTACTAAGGTAACAGCGGCTTTGGTTGCAAGAGGAAAAAGCAGAAAAAGTAATTCCCCTCGCAAACACCACGCCACACAAGATGCTTCCGAAAATAATCACAACCAACACTTAATGGGAGAATCTATGCACACACTTTAAATTTATTGTAAGCGGATAAAGGCGTTGGCAAATAAAACGATATTGTGCAGGACTAACGTGGACACCTCTAAAATAATATTCACATGTAATTGTTAATTTACACTCCTCGGGCGACACCCTCATTGGCTAGATAAAGTAACTTCTATTCCCCAAAAAAATTAAAGGCATGCCTCTCATTAAATTGTAATTTTGTTTTTGCTTGGTAGAATACTTAAATTCATATTTTGCTTCTGTTCTGTTGCGGTTTGCTCAGCGGCAAGATGCGTCCGCACTTGCGTTTGTCGGCATGAACCAAAAGCGTTCTAATTATACACTGTGTAACTCTTTCTTACTAAAGACTGAAAAGAGGTTTGAAAATCTCTCGAACTTTTTTGATATCAGTTCTAATAACATCGTCTTAAGAAATGATTGCGTCTATTACTTGCATTGCACATATCGCTAATTCTTCATTAATATGAGCGTAGTTTTGGAGAGCATTGAGATATTGCAAATTTTTAAAGTTCCCTAACGTTCCTACGAAGTGAGATAGAAAACTTCCACTTCCGTTGGGCGGAAATGGTAAGTGCCAGCAAGGAACGTCCTTGCGAAAGTACTTCGGTAAGCATGGCCTGCTGGTGGACCGTAATCGTGACCAAGGTTTGAATACGAAGATGTGCCAGATGACGCAAGGTTTGAAATGTAAATATCGTGTCCACCTCCAAACGTAGGACCATGTCCATTGCAGTCGTAAATAGAATAGGTTCTTCTCGAACTATATAGACCCGTTTGTGGCAGCTTTGTCGGCGCCCATCCTGGCTTGTTGCGCAAGGAGAACAAAAAAGCAGTAGCATCGTAACGATAAGAACAACTGGAACCTTAATGAAAAAAAGGAATCAATCAATCAATCAATCAAACAATCAGTAAAGAAACAAATAAATAAATAAAATAAGTAATGTGTTCCAGGCAAAGGCTTGGCACACCCTACACCTACACGTGTCTGTCCTAAACAGCAATGTAAACTAACTCCACTTACACTCCGGAGGATAAAAAATTAAGTAATAATAATAATAATAATAATAATAATAATAATAATAATAATAATAATAATAATAATAATAATAATAATAATAATAACAGTAACAGTAACAGTAACAGTAACAGTAACAGTAACAGTAACAGTAACAGTAACAGTAACAGTAACAGTAACAGTAATAGTAATAGTAATAGTAATAGTAATAGTAATAGTAATAATAATTAAAAAAAAAAAAAAAAAAAAAAAAAAAAAAAAAAATAATAAAAATAATAATAATAATAATAATAATAATAATAATAATAATATGCGAGAGCGGCACGCAGCTCGGGACAGCTCCGAGTAACTCCGAGCATAACTCCGAGTAACTCCGAGCAAATATGAGTCGCTCCTCTTAGAGGTGCACTCGGAGTTACTCGGAGCAACTCTGTTGTTGTCAGTTGCTTCCCCAGCAGCATACAGGGGCCTGCTCAGATTTGCTCGGAGAAAAAGTACTTAACCAGTCCCATACGAAATGTAGTTACAGGACTATTTACAAAGTCAAATCATCCGAGCTGGAAAATATTGTAAAAGCCAATAATTCGCTTTGCCTCAGCGCTGGAGGAACGATATGCATTTTCCAAGCCACCTGCAGGGTTAATCTTGTTTACAATAACACCATTTACTCTTTTTGCTGCCGCAGTGAGTGAGCCTGAAGCGAAGGAACGAGGCACCTCACTGATTGGGAGAAGAACACATTTTTTGTTCGAAACGCAAGGGATTGTGGTCAAAGGCGCAAGGAATTGTGGTTATGCGTGAATAGAGGAATTACGATGCGCGGTATGATCTTCCACTTCGCTACTATAGAGCGTTTTCAATCACGTGATCAGAAACCTTGTTTTTCCACCGAAACAAAAGAAAACGTTTGCATGATAATAGTGCTCAATTCCCCGAGGATTAGTTCGGGACACTAACATGGCCGTCGTTCCATTGTTTAGGAAAACCAACATGGCCTCCGTAATGTCACGTGAAAACAATCTATAGATAGCTTACACTGTCACGCAACAAAAACATAAATTCGAAATTGTTCCATTTAAAAGGTTAAGAATTTGTAATGTTGTAGGAAACAAATCTTTTAACCACCTCTCCAATTCTCAGGTCTGTGCGAAACATCGTTTTGAAGACAAGTTTAAAAGGAAAATGGCTCACTTCCAGTCGCCACACGTGGCTAAGAAACGCCACTTGTGTAAGTCCCCTATTATCCCCTTTCAGTTATTTGTTTAAGAGTTTTGCAATATGGAGGCCGGTAATCAACGAAAACATCTCGAGTTCACTTTGCGATGAAAGAGTTTACTTCGCGCTCATGAGATAAAACACATTTGTATAAATACATCTCCTAATGTACTTGAAAAGTTCAAACTGCTGAGAATTATAGGGAGAGACATTTAAAAAAAAAAAACAAATAGCTTTTCTTGCTCTAAGCTTCGCTGATCGAAGAACAAGCGTTTATATCAACTTGTGATCAGAGAGTCTTTTTTCTTTTAATGAAGCGTTTTAATGTATGATGTTTGCTCACTGCACCACAATGTCCAATTATATACTAGATGTAGAATTTTAATTTGAAGTGCGAGTGTTACAGCGGTTATCAGTCACACACGCCCCTCAACGACAATTTTTCATACTTCGAAAGTAAAATTCAGATGAAGTCAATGGAATGTTTCCATGACAATAGTCCTGTTGTCACGAACTTGACACTTCACAAAAGGTCTCCACACTAATTTCGCATCTTGACTCTTTATTCCCCCTTAAGACTTCTTGATCCTTGGATCTTGTAACAACAACTCCAGTAACAAATCTCTAAGCACAACTAACTGACAACAACAACTGCTTCAATATATACTATTTGTCCTAAATATAGCTAATTACATCTTACACTTGTATTACTAAATATAGACATCACATCATTCTAGAATTTCCCGTCACTTTCACAAGTAAGCATGACTCAGCAGTCTTCATGTAATCTAGAATGTTCTGGAAACTGACTCAACATCATCCGTTACAACGGAATGTTCTTATCTAGGAGGTTCCATAAGATAGATTCATCACACTGTTCTCTTGGCGGCAGTTGAATTCGTCATCGAAACATTTGATTGACGTCCATCTAAATTTTACTTTCGAAATATGAAAAATTGTCGTTGAGGGGCGTGTGTGACTGATAGCCGCTGCAACGGACGAGAGGAAGAAGTGATCATGGCACATATCTGGACAATAAACCTTTTTCGGTATATTAAAATTCAGCTTGAAAGAGAGGTTCTGAGGACAAAAACAAACGAAAGTGGACAATATGCAATAGTTTTTCACATTCTTTCAAACGTGCCTCTATTGTCTTTGTCCTCACTGCCTCACTAGCAAGCTGAATATTTGATATTTCGAAAATGGCCTTCTGTCTCAAATAGAAACCACAAAAATTCAGGTGACTTTAATGTCGATATGATTGAGATTATCGTTTAATTGTCCTCGTACGTGAGAGGACCACTTCTTTGTTTCGTAATGAAGAGTTTGTTTTGAAGATTCAATGGCAGTGGATTGGCTACTTCAGAATTTTACCGGTACTCTCAAAGATGTGTCTCAACTTTGCCGAAATTAAATCCTCATGGGAGGCTATGATAATCTGAGCAGACTTAAACTTTAAGCCGATAAGACATGGTTCAACATCCTGCAACATTTGTTTCTTAACAAATGTTGAACAATGTTGCACAGACGTATTAAAAGGAATAGACCTGGTCTCTATTTTCGTTCAACAAGGTTCAACGAGTTGAATGGCATATTCCAATATTCAACATGGCATGACACACTGCTCAACATTTGTTGAACAACAGGTGCAACATTTGTTGATCAACAAATGTTGAACCATGAGTCACCGGCTTTAGAGTCAAATGATGTGTGGTAAATCCACCTAATAAATTACTCAGTGGTTTAATCTGGACCTCGTTTAGCCGCCCCAAGGATACAAATGTATGAATTAGATCTAAAAACGTATGGCATTCCTGGGTTCAAACCGTTTTCAAGGTTTACGGAAGCAGCTATTTTTAAGAACATCACGAAACGTTCAATTTGTGAGGTATGTTTACATGTGTCTCACTCCTCCGTACAACTGACTAAAAAAACTGTCTGAAATTCGGTAACAACCTTGCAAAGCCCCACTGTTCTTTTCGTTGTTTTCAAATGAACTAAGGTATAAAATCCTAGTGTATTATGCATGCTTCCCTAGGTTTTTATAAATTCAGACTATTTGTTTAATCAATATATGTAGTGACGAAGATGTAAGACATATCAAAACGTGTCTCGCAAATTCAAAGGTGTCGTTATCTTTTTATTACATGTAAAGGGAACATCCACTCCAATAACTTAGAGCCTCAGGAAACGATGTTTTTACTCAATTTTTTTCAAAGAAAGCGCTTGTCTCTGAAATAATTGAACGACCTTTTTGTTTTCAAATTTCCTAGTCACCGCCATCTTGAATAATTATGACATCACTAAAGAAAGCCGTTTGATGCATTTAGCAACCATAACACGACACAAACATTCAAGATGGCGGCACCTGTGAAGTTTAAAGTGATAAAAATCGACTCTAAAGGTTACCTTTTTCAGTTAAAAAAACGTTTTTTTTCATATATATATAAAGTTAAAAGCAAATTTGATTCCGAACATTGTGTTATTTTTTGATGGGAGTGGAGGTTCCGTTTAAGAACTGCGATTGATTTTCAAAGTATTTTGAGTTACTCACCCCATGATATGCTGGCATAGCCCCCGAATATATACTGGTTCACCTTGATTATGGTAACAGTTGGCCCTTTTCCATCAGACAGAGAGTGAAAGGTCGAACCAGCCCAGCCGTCCCTTGAAGCACGCCAGCAGAGTTTCCAGTGACTGTTGCTTTGTGATACTGGCTTGAGCCATTCGCTCAGCTGGACCAAGTACGTTGCATTGTTTCCAATTATGACAGACTTTTCAATACCTTTTGCAATCATTTCTGTTGAACGAACAAACCATTCAACTTAGATCACAACCCCCAACATCGGTGGTACAGAGGATCACTTTGAAAGAATACCATTGGGAAGGAAATTTCATCCGTTTATGACAGCTTATGAAGGTTTCCAACTCTCGTTCTTACAAATCTACTCATAGAATACCTATCCCGAATCGATAAAGGAGAACGCGACGAGATGGGATGAACAAGAAAGGGTGTGGGCGGACCTTTGTGCAGACAAGCGAAAACGGAAACCTTTAATGGAGCAAGGAGAGTGTTTAACTCTTCATCAGTGGAGTGTTTGATTTAACTATCGGTTACGTTACCTTACACCACGTGATCATTTTAGTGACTGTAAACAGGAGGCAGGTCCAGGCCCCCATCCCTGTTGGACTTGATTTCTTGATGAAAAGTGCTTCGTTAACCCGCCGTTCGTCCTTGCGCTCCTCTCTATCAAAATAGCCGATTTGACGTCATTCTTTTTTTTGTTCATTCCCTATTACTATCTCTTTGCCACTAATCTACTATTTCCAGAGATAAAGGGAATGATTTTACTGTTGAACACTAACCTATAAAAACCCGACTCACCCTGGCAAGTTTCTCCCGTCCAACCGCTCTCACAATGGCAAGTGAAGTTTCCGTCGGCTTCGTTGGTGCAGTTTCCGCCATTAATGCATGGGCTGGAATCGCACGGCTTTAGCCCTGAACAACGAAAACGAAGTTAAGACACAAGGAATTTCTAAAATGTTTCCAACACTCCATATCAAAAAGGGAAACGGAAATTGAGAATTTAATTACGCTTGCATTTCTGGACATAAGTGCATTAGACTTGAATGTATATCCGAATAATAACCGCCATTATTAAGAACTGAACTACGGATATCGGCTTTCCTGCATTTTCATTGGCTCGTTGGACACAGGCTATCAGTTAATATACCTGCTGTACCTAATATGGTGAAGAAACGCGTCAGCAAAAACGGAGCTGAAAAAATTTTTGCAGCTCTGAGAAAAAAATGGCTGACAAAAGCCGTTTTGGACCGGAATTGACAAAGGCAAAAATTGATGCTTTAGTCGACAATACTACCCCCGGGAACACCAAAGAAGAGTCGTTGATCCTGGAGTTGTTAACCAAAAAATTATTCTACTCGGGATTGCTGGATATAAAATGATTATAGCCAACTCGGCGCTAAGCGCCTCGTTAGTTATCTATCACTTCATATCCAGCGCGCACCTCGTAGAATAATTGTTAAACATACATTTCTTTCCATATCCTCAGTAACCAAATACACAAGCCAACGGTTTTTTTTGACCAAAAAACGAATTGGAAGACGCGAAATCGTCTGTATCATTCCTTGAGTCGTCCCTTTTCTGAGTAATTTACTTTTAGGAACATGTTTTCTCCGCAAACTAGACGCTCTGTGAGCGTAAACTGGGCTGCTTTTGGTACGTGATTGTCCTCCTCAAATTTCTGTACTCATTCTCAAACACCCAAACAATTGTCAGTGTCGGAAACGAAACATTGTTTCTTTTAAAAAAGTAAAATATATTTAGAAATACAGATCAACGCTCGACTGCTGATCGAAAGATGCAATTGTTGTCGAAGTCCATTATTTGTCTCTTTTAAGATTCCAGATGTTTATTTTTCGCCGTTTGTGTTGTTTATCGAAATGACGTTCCATTCTTGAGCTCCACAATGGTATATTTCGTTAAAGATCCACTAAAATGCCATTCGCGTTACACCGACTTCGATGCCATTGCAGGTCAATTAAATATTCTACTGTGTCTACCGGATAAAATCTACGCATTTCTACTACCCTCTAAAACCTACGAAAGATTAGCGCAGAAGACTCTAGGCACAAAGACAATTCTTACTAGGGGAGTGACAGGAAAGACCCGATTGCGCAACTAGTAATAAAATTCATGTATGCAAATGAATAATTAATACAAAAAGAAAATAACAGGCTTGTTTGTTTTTAATGAGTCCTAGTTTACAGAATGTTGGTGTTAAGTGTAAGAACATTCGGCCCTCAATTTGAGTCATCACCAGTTACATAGCACTGGCATTAGGTTGAATTTTCCCAGAGGCTTCGTAAGCAGTCTTTCCAGGTAATCTATGATTTCAGATTTTAGTTTCCGGTATTCCGGTTGTTGTGTTCTGGTTTACTTATATTTTATTCATCCGCTTTAAATGCGCAAGAGAATTCAAGCTTCATTGCAACAATTTCGATGATAGACATCCTACTGTTGGTTACACCTGCTCCTTGTTCCTGTTCCTTGATGTTCCTTATCCGGATTTCATCGATGACTTGCATAATTTTGTTTCCTCCCAAAAGAATAGGAACACAATGTTTGTGCATAGTAGTGTAATTTTTCGTCAGTTCTTTAGGATTGGTGTGCAATGAAACGACCAATCACCAGCAATCACTTTAAAAAGTTCAAACCAAATTACGAATTCAAGATAATCGTTAATTTAGAGATGAGATCATGCTGCAACGACAACAATCCTGTTCCGGGACTCCCTCTTACCCCGCCCTGAAACTGGGCCTGGAACCCAGGCAGGAAAATACAGAGTCTTGTGTCAATTGCAGGCGCATGTTGCACAGACGATAATTACCATGGAAAGGGTTTTGATACCTTTAAATCCACGGTTAGCGCCAACCAGGCCCCGGCTGGATATTTAACCTAAATCTTTCTTAATTTTACGTTAATAAATTCTAGCTGCTATTGAGAACAAACAAGATCCTTAAATTAATTAGGAGCAATGACGTGATGTTTACTTTCAAAATCCACCCTTTTTCGGTTAGTATTCAATGTATGGTGGGGTCATACATGGTGTTTTCTTGTTTGGAGTTACTGGGACTCCAATCCATGGACTATGACCACGGAGCTATCGAGCCATTTGGGAGCTGGTTACTTGTGAGTTCTTGTGAGTTCCTATAGGGTGTATAGAGCGTTTTCACATGACGTCACATCGGCCATGTTGATGTTCCAAAACAAAGATGGTGAATCAAACTAATCTTCTGGGATTTGAACTCTATTTTTACTCAAATAGTTTCCTTTGTTTCAGTAATCCAATATGGTTGCTGGTCACGAGAGTGAAAACGCTCTATAGCCCGTTTTTAGCGTCAAAATTCAAACGTGTTTGGCAATTCGAACATTCAATTTAGCTATTCAAACGTTCAGTTTAGAAATTCAACGTTTCAAACATTCATTTCGGGAATTCAAACCTTCAATTCAATTGAATATTTGAATTGTCGAATTGAAATTTTGAACATTTGAATGGCATGCAAGGTTGAATTTTGAAGGTTTGAATTGAAAAACTAAAGGTTGGAATTGCCAAATTGAGGGTTTGAATTTCCAAACAGAAGGTTGGAATTGCCGAACTGAATGAATGTTTGAATTGCCGAACTGAAGCTTTGTAATTGCCGACTTAAACGTTTGAATTGCATGTTTGAATTTTGACAGTAAAAACTCGGCATACTTTGGAAGTGAAACTATAATAAAAACTTATATCTTTGGTTTCATAATGCATTAGTATATATCACACAACTGCTTTCCGCACATTCTAATTGGCTAGCTTATTGGCGAATAGCAAGTACTCTAATCACCTCTGAACAAAAGTAGAAAAACAATAAAGCTTCCAGTTTCGTTTCGGTTACCGATAAAGTCGGTAAGCTAACTTTTTTGGCACATACTAAAACACAATATTCACCTCATGCAGTGTCAGTAAAAGTGGTGTATATTTACCTCCACTTCGGTGGATGATAGCTAAATGATAGACCTTTTCACAGTTTCTGACGCAATCTTGTTTGGGGGGGGGGGGGGGGGGAGGCAAACGCGGTTTCAATGACATTGAATGTATGAGATTTTGGTCGAATTCACACCTCTACAATCCGTGTCAGAAAAGCAGATTTGAAACATTTCAAAATATTTTTAGTCATTTTTTCACTCAACCGAAAATTAGATCATTTCACAAGGCACAACGTCTGAAAATTCTCCTCGGGAATTTGCATAATTTTGTTTACAAGGGTTCATACGTAATTTACAAATTTCGTTTACGGTCGTTATAGCTTGATTCTGATCGTCATACTTCACGAAAACTGAGTGCTTTTTGAGGGGTATTCTCGCTATCCACAATCATCAGGATTTATAATGGTTCAAAATCGGCCAAATTCCCATACATTCACTATAATTTAAGCCGTGTTCCCCCACCCCTCCCCTAAGCAATATGACGTCTGAAACCGTGGCAAAATCTATTTTAGTTAAAATTTTAAACTTCATGTTATTAGTTCATACACGAGCAATTGAAAGATCCCTCAGTATTATTGCAGGTCGCATACTCTGGACAGTCGTGAGAAAACCCTTGGCACTCGTCGTAATCTAAATTAGAGAAAAGAAATATATGATCAACGACTATGCAGCGTTCCCAAATAAATAACCATTACTGGCATACCTCAAAGGCCGTACTATTATTTACAGGCGCTGAATTTTTGTTTAGCTTCGCGCACGAAGAGTAATAGTGATTTTCCACATTCTCAAAAATATTGAGATGTTATGGAAAGAAAACAAATTACCTCCACCTCTTCTGAAGATGCGCACGTGAATAATTAGCGCTTTGAAATACCTCACCTTCGCTAAACCTTCAGAGACTTGTTCCAACTAGTTTTAGTTCTTTTTCCCTTACCCCACATTCGCTCATTCAAAACCGATCTCGTCGGATAAATAAGTAAACCTCGACATTGACTTTTGTCGCCCATTTGAAGCTGGTTTACCATGTCTAACACTTCTCCAAGACCCACCATTTTGGCCGCGAATAAATGGAGTCAGTCTACTGCTGGAAAATTTTAACGCAGACCTCGGCACGAGCATGAAAGCTACATTGCGATTGGCTTACTCCGAGAACGGAATGCAGTTCGCTTCGAAGAACTAGCCTCGTGGGGACGAGGGGCGTTTACTTGAGCCTCCTGGGAGGCCCTGAAGGAGACTATGCTTTGGCTAACTGTCAGCAGTATCACTTCATGCCAAATCCGTACCTTTCTTACAGCTGTACTTATGGCAGCTTGAACAGTTGACATCATTCCATTTGAATATGTGAGCCGGAAGTGAGCCAAGGGTGTGCACACAATCCTCATTACGGAAGTTATTGGGTTGATTCGTTGCCCAGTAATGGAAGTCATATCGAGTTCCATCACTCCAAACGAACGTTCCTTCACTCATTATGTCAGACAAACCAAGCCAACCATTTTCTCCGTTGTGTAAGTTTTGCAGAAAGACATTTTCTTCTTGGCTGTGAACACTAGGAAGGTTGGCTCCCAGTGCGGCACACCTGCTCTGGCTATTGCTCCAAGAGTCACAGGATGATACTTTTTGGTAGCAATAACCTTTAAAATAGATCCAGTTATCAGGGCAGATGTCTGAAAAAAAAAAAAGATACGTCCAGAGTCAGCAGGTTGATGTATAAGTTCCGTTTTTCGAGATGAAACACCGTTTAATTTTTGCATTTTAAAAAAAAAGTTTCTCCATTTGTTTATTGCCTAACGAGAAGGATCAAATCGATAGTAATCGAGTGAAGAATCTTTTCCTCACACGAAAAAAATGTCAAGAACAAAACTAACTCGTGATCGCTTGATTTTGTCTGCAAAGTTTATAAAAATTTACTTCTAAAGAGAAACTGAGATGTTGCTGCGTGCTCTGTCTAGAACAGGCCCGACTTAACCCAGTAGGTACCTTAAAGTGGCTATGTCAAGAAATTTAGCCAAATTCAGAGACTGAAAACTGACAACCAAATCAAGCGAAACATGAAAATAATTACTTAAAACACTGAAGGGAGGTTTAAATAAAACAGCAAATATAAAAGGAGGCAGGGATGGGCAAAATTGAAGAAGATTAAAATGGATTTTGATTGGGGTTTTTTAAAACTGTTCAGTCTAACAGTTTTCTTAAAGTTGATCTCTGCTGTTTTTAACTTTAATTATGTATGATCTGAGTTAACGTTAAGTTGTATAGTGAGATGGGACTCGTACATGGTAAAACGACACAAAATGAACTGCACTTCGGTGACACAGCTTGACTCTTCTGAGATCTTATTTACCTGCTAACACCGCGTACGATACTGTTAGTGGGTCAAACCGCTGAACAAATAGCTCTTTGACGCAAATTCTGAATCTTGCGTTGCTGATGAACTTAAGGGAAAAACAAAAACAATGAGCAAAAGTGACTAGAAGTGCCAAAGGTAATGCGTACAACATCACAGCCTCACTTTCAAGACATTTCCATTTGCTTTGGCGTGCCCTGGATGCGAAGATATGATTACAACATCTTAATACATTACGGATTCTTTCACCCTTTCCCCGAACCCCCGCACCGGTCAATAAAAGGGGGGTATGGAACTAGAATGGCTGACTGCAATTCAAATATAACAATTTATAAAGTATAATCCGATAGTTTAATCTTAAAGTTTGGCCGCGGTTCTTTTTCGTCTTACTCTAACCAACAAAATACTGAATACAAATATTAAGAGCCAAAATATGGTGTGCAACTACTGATGTTAACATCTTTCCGTGGGAAAGACAACAAACTTGTTGCTAGGCAACGGGGAGAGGACAACTGAAAAATCAGAGTCCAACGCAGGATCGTACGATTCTCTTTCTTTTTCAATGAAACGTGCAGTTTGGGAGAGGCACTTGCGTTTCAAGCGCGCGGTGATGATGCCAGGTTAATGTTTAAAAGATGGCTTGTCATGGCTAAATAATAGACCCCTCTTCTGGCATGGGGTTTCGCACCTGGCCTTAAAATGCTTAGAAAATCTTGAATTTCATCCGAAGTGAATAAGGGAAATTCTCCAAGCTATTACGGGTGTGTCCCTTATTTTGAGCAATTGTAGGCAACCCAAAGTGCTTTCTTTCGTACTCTCTCTACCCAGGAAACCCACACGCATTTTAAATCTCTACCTCAATCCAGCTGACAATTCCGTTGCAATCTGGCGATGTATTCCCTCCTCCGCTAGAATGCTTGGCTGTAACTATGACTGTTGGGTAGTTATTGTATGTCCGCGTAAAATTCACGTCCTTTAATGAAATCACAAAATAAACCATCTTTGTCAACAGGCCGGGTCATGTTTACTTAAATCTCTCTCTACCTCTCATGGCGATTCAATTGCAAAAAGGAGACTTTCTGGCGAACATAAAACCATTAAATTACATCCAAATAGAATGGTCTGGAAGATGGTCATTTTGAAATTTTAATTGTACTGCCGTACAACCGTAATCATGAAGTCCACTCAAGATGCGAATTTTCCGTTCCTGCACATAGTGATTACTATTTTCTTATTTTTTGCTGCAAGAGAACGTATACTGACTTATCAGGAGGTTCTGATAACACTGCACACTGGGAAATGTGATTTTGGTCATCACAGTTCCGATTGTTAGGGGAAAAAGTGGAAAATGGAAATATGATAAATGTTCCATTGACATGACAAGTGATATTTGGACACTAATAAATGTAACCTGCAAAGAAATGGGCACATGGAAATGGGATTGGTAACCCCTTGCCCTCTTCAGGACATTGTTACATTTTCACACCTGGCAAAAAGCGAAATTGTTACTCTTGGAAGGTAATATCCCATTTGGAAAGCCGACATTATTATGCTCTGAAAATAACGGTCTGTGTATGGTCTCGAACGCCAACCAATTCTGAGGAGAAGAACAAAGAAACAAAGAAACAAGTAACTCATTTACTCCCATTACCTGTCGGAATGCAAAGAATTTATGGTTTGTATTAAGAGACACTCTACCACTTTCGATTTTTTCGCTTATCTATCACACGTATATCGCAAAGTTACTGAATGTGGATTGGCTGAGGCGGAAGGCATTTTTTTCTTAATCACGAGGATACTTTTGGTAATCAAGAGATCCTGATTGGTTACAGTTACCTATCCAGAACAAGGGAAATTACAAAACAATCATCTTCTGGATTAAACTACTTTTTTGTCCACATATAAAATAAATTTTAAGCGCTATATCTGTTGATAGCAACGCTTTATTGAATTGAGCTTTAACCGAATGGGAGCGTGTTGATTGTCATTTGTGGATGCACTGAACGGGCTTCCCTCTATAATTTGTCCCCTATATGTGATAAAAATGTAATCGCAATGTGCCCTCTTGCAATTAAAGATTCATTTCACTTGTATTTCAAAAGTTTTCCAAATTGCCCTCGTCGCTTCGTGATTTCAGGTAATGTTGTGAAAACTTTGAAAATACGTGTGAAATTAATCCTCAATTGCTCTCGGGCCCATGCGATTACCAATACAAATTTCGGAAAAGTAGTGAAGGGTCTTAAGAATGAGTAGACATTTTGAAACCACATTGAAAAAAGCTACAATTTTACTGATCTGAGTAAGAGTTAACTATGATATTGGAATAGCATAAAAATGGAGGATTTATAACTTCTATCATTTTTGCCGCCAGAGTTTGTTTGAGAATCAACTATCAAGCAAAGGTCCCGTAAAATTTTCGGTGAAAAAGGGACGACTACGTAATGATCCGTATTGTAAAGTTCGTCATCAGACCTGTCATGACTGATAGAACTTCCGGACGAGGCAAAAAAGCCACCTACGAATTTCTTCAATCGTTGGGTGCCCTTGAACAGATTCGACTCAAAGTCCCTTCAAAGTCAGTCTACCCACCAGCTTGTGTCCTGCAACAGCTGGCTCCATTCAGCGTTACCAGGAAAGGACAGCTAGCGGTTTTCATGACTTTGAAAACAGTGAAAAACGTGACACTGATAAAACAGGCCATTTCCGAGTTCGCGTCTGCCTCCTCTTCAAAGCGAGTCTAAGTGCGAGGTTTCTGTTATGGTGAATAGGTCTACTTTCCATATGAATGAAAACTAATTTACATAAGAAAAACTTCGCACTTTACTTAGACTCGCTTTGAAGAGGAGGCAGACATGAACTTGGAAAAGGCTTATTGTAACCATAAAAATCTCTGAAATGTCGTTAAGTTTGTTGCTGTTGTTATTGTTGTTGTTATTGTTTGTCTTGTGTGGAACAAGTACGAAAAGCTAAGACAGGAACATTTTTCACCATGTGCAACTAAAGAACAACATCGTTATAACCCGGGACAGCTTATCACTAAATCACAAAATTAATATGCACTGCTCACCACAGAAATATCATCGTGAACTCCTGCAAAGTTCTGCAGTGCAAATCTTAAAAGAACGTGCAGATACGTCTTCTAACCAGACACTGGCTGCATCATGCTTCAGGCTTGATCTATAGTGCTCGGCTGTTACGAAGACAGTTGGTTGTGAAGAGAATTTCCCCTGATATATAATATCAAAATTAAAGGAAACATGTAAACCACACATATGCTTATTAGACAACGCTGTTTGTGAGAAACATTGTTGAAAAATTCTGTTATCCAGTGACAGATCCAGACCAAGAGCTAAGGGTGGGGGATGATGCTGGTCCCAGGTTGCAAAAAGTGCAACACATTTTAACAGGGCTTTAATTTTAACATCCAAAAATAATGGATCCGCCATTGCTATCAATAGACCAAATCGGCTACTGAAAACAAATCCCCCGGGGTTAAGATTCTTTGTATAATGTATTTGAGTGATAATTTAGCATTCATATTTAAATGATATTGAAATACCTGAAACAAAAAGTTGTATTTCCAAAGGGGTTTGACTTGGGTACAACATTGAGTTAGCCGATTTGGTCTATTGGTTGGGTATGATAGCATACGGAGTTGAAGAAGTTATATGGCTTATACTTCATTTCCAAAATCAAAGAGCCAAAACAATTTATCTGATTCACGGAAAGAGGCGCTGCAATTAGGCTTTTATAGAATGTTAGCATAATTTTTGGCAGAATTTGAGGAAACTAGCATAGTTTTTGCTGATTTTTAACAAGTAGCACTCCTAGCATAATCGGTACATATTGATAAGCCTGAGACCATTTTTGTGCAATGTTTTAGCAGCATTCACGGTTTAGTAACGGAGGTAGTGCCTCCCAGGGAGGCTGGCAGTCTGGCACGAGATGACGGGAACCGGAAGTTGCTAGATGATGTTGGTCCCAGTTTGCAAAATGGCGATAGCCACGCCGCCCGATAACTTGCAGCTCTCTGCAGACCATACCAGAACCAGTAAACATACCCAGAAACCGTTGCCTTACGTTCATTTTGCAAAACGAATAATTTTAAGAAAAAGTGGAATAAATTGGAAAAACGAACATAATTTGGGCAAAAAATGGACACTGCTAGAAGCATAATATGCTACTTTTACCAGCAAAATCTATAAAAGCCTAGCTGCAATACCACCATTGTTTTGCATTCCGAAGCATTTAAACCGGCCGCTTTCAAGAACCAGTGAACATAGCCAGAGACCATTGCCTTACGATTAAAAAAAAAAAATACAACAGAAGATGAGCTTATGACACTGTAAACGTTTTGCTACACGATCGTGATACAATTTTTGGACTTGTTTCGCTCATTTTGCAAAACGAATAGCTTTACGAAAAAGTAGAATAATTTGGAAAAACGAGCATAATTTGGGCATAACAAAACGAGCATACTTTGACCAGCACAATCTATAAAAGCCTAACTGCAATACCACCATTGTTTTCCATGCTGATGCATTTAAACCGGCTGGTTTCAAAATCTGTAATTTTACCAGAGGCGAATCTAACCTTTACCCTTACCTTGTTGTTGAAAATGGGAAGAAAATGCTTAGACTTAAAGGGACACTTCGCGTTGGATGTCATATTGAGCGTGCATCTAATTAGGGTCAAATCTGGACACAAG
>NC_090896.1:7779160-7782113 GCF_036669925.1 Montipora capricornis
ACTTCCAAATTGTCTCTCTGGCCATCAATCCCAGCATAGTCTTGATGCACACACGAACATAAGTACGGTTAATCTCCTGTATTAAAAGTAACGTTTGAAGCAAAGTGACTTAATGCAGCAAACCAAACGTTTTCAAAGGTTTATGGTCTATTGATCCTCAAAAACCAAAATATATATATATATTAATATTTAAACAAAAGTAATTGCTGAAATATGTCAAGGATCAATTTCTGGAATTTCATGATAATAAAGGATCTTATAATTACCTCCGCCCAGGCGCTTAACGGACCCTTTACAGCACAGAGTGGATTGGAGTTTTTTTTAATGTCCTTGACTGCTGTTGTAAGTACATTTGGTGGTTCATAGAATGGTCCGGTAAAGTTGATAATCTGAAAGATAAAATTTAACGACGTTTTCTTAACCCTTAATGCCCAATAGTGATACTTATAGATTTTACTCTGTGTAACAGACAGTACACTAAGTGGACTGCACCACATTTGGACTGATGGGTAGCAACTCTCCTAAGGACTCTAGTTTTCTTGAGAGATGTAGAAGTAGATCTGAAAACGGAGCTTGGAGCTTCTTGGAGCTGCTTCGCTATAATAAATACCCTTCTTTATTCAATTAACGCTTTGGTCACTCACAGTTTTTTCCCATACAAGCACCAATAACTATTGCCGCACAAATACGTACCTTACATAATGCGTAATTGTTCTGAGCTAATGGTATCTCATAATTAGAAAACAAGATCTTGGACGACTCCTTAACTTTCCAGACCGTTGATAATGTTCGTATGCCATCCAGTTCTGAAAAGAAAAGAAAATAAGTTTAAAAAAGTACCCGATTGTCTATGTACGCTATTGCATACCACTCTGATAGCAGAAGTCCCCGACTGCAGGCTCATTATTACTTCATGCAATTGTGTGTCTTGCCTGTTCTTTCATTAAACGAAATTGTCGCAACGGAAAAATAGTCAATAGTCTTTGCCATTGTTCCTCTTCTGATAACATTGCAGACAGCAATAGTATTTTTAGCATTTTATAAGATTAAGTAGATTTTACCACAAAATTTTATTTATTATATAAACACCAATAAATACCAAGTTAGCTTTCGCGCACAAACATGATATCTCCACACGTGAAAAGATCACTGTTGCTACGGTTACTATAAAATTTGCGCCTTTCCATGCCTTTCGTGCAATGATGTGGTATTCATTGGTGTTTACAGAATAAATAGAATGTACGTGGCCGCTTGGAGATACGACATTTCTCTTCTGGTGTTGAAAATATTTCACTCGTTCGATGCTGTCGAAGAGAAATTTCGTATCTCCGCGTGGCCATGTAATATCCTCTATGTATCCAAATAATTCTATTGCGTGACTATAGAAATAAGTCCCATGGGATAATTCATTGCACAGCTTACTTGGAAATCTAGCGAGCCCATAAATCCTAGCTTAGCATGGACTTGAAACCGCATTCAACTTTGTACTGTCTTTTATCTTTCTCTCTTCTAAGTTTTAATCAATGGTTGAAGAACTTGGCTTTTACAGATCTTTACATACCACAATCAGATTGCTATGAGGCCCATCAAATGTTCTTGACTCTCTTAAGCAGACCATGAAGTGCGTCCTGGAAATACTTTCAATCCAAACGTTCAGTGCATCCTTCTTTTGATCAAGTTTCCGTGTTGAATAGTAGCTTGGACTTCAGGTTCTGTTGAAAAAGCCTACAGAGAAATTAATTTAATACGTGCGTGCAAACAGGTCATTTGATGCTTCGAGTTTAGTGACCAGGACTGTGAACGGCAGACTCCGAGAGGCTGAAGTGTGCTTTGCTGCTTCTTTGTAATCATAAATAATAATAATAATAAATAATAATAATAATATGATGATGATGATGATGATGATGATGAGTGATGATGATGATGATGATGATTTGGGTGGTGTGGTGATAGTGATAATGATGATAATAATATAATAATAATAATAATAATAATAACAATAATGGATAATAATAAGCTGGGGATTACCATTAGGAAAGGAGAAGGAATGACACAAGGGACCTTTGCCATTGATATGGCTCGCTTCCTTGGTGTAATGTCGGTATAACATCCACCAGAGCTAAAGCATTAATACAAATAATAATAATATAATAGTAATAATAATAATAATAATAATATAACTAATAATAATAAAATAATAATAATAATAATAATAATAATATAATATAATGCCCTCAGCAGCCACCCACACGATTACGGGGTAAAATGAGCGCACCGTCGGCTTCCTTCAGACGTTTAATAAGGTGCACCTTTACCTAATGGAACCTTTATTTGTCTTCGAATACAGTTGTAAATCTCTCTACGTATAGGCAATTAACAACTGGCTGCTTGAATTGTGATTGATATACTTGTATACTGTATTTACAAATGAATAAAAAAAAATAATATATATATATATATATATATATAATATATATCAGTTTTATTAAGTCTGGGCTATCCCAGGTCTTATTCTACGACAGAATATAAAATATGTTGCTCTAATGGCGAGACTTATCATTTTTTTTGATTATATAGTGTTGTTGCGCTTTGTCAATGCCAATGTCATTCATCATTTCTAAAAACGTAGAGCATTCGTTGGAGAGAACACCTAGGGAGCTCATGGAAAGGTTTACAAATTTGACAGATCTGTAGTTACTTCCCACGTCTTTGACCACGTTCATGTATTTTTCTTTTTGCGTTCTACATTGTTTTTAAGGTTAGATTCAAAACCAACCGTTAGTTCTAGAATATATAGGCACTTGGACTGTATTCGGAAAAGAAGATCTGGACGATAATTTTCAACAGTTATAATTGAAGGACTCGGAAAGCCATTGACATCAGCATAGAGTGAAGAGCGATCATTAATTACAGGTTGAAGTGAATTGGCAATGAAGTTGAAAATTGAGTCGTT
>NC_090896.1:7782213-7784713 GCF_036669925.1 Montipora capricornis
TATATATATATTATATATATATATTATCATTATCATTATCATTATCATTATCGTTATCGTTATCATTATCATTATCATTATCCTTATTATTATTATTATTTTTATTATTACATTCACATTGCTATTTAGGGCAGACACGTGTAGGTGTAGGGCGTGCCAAGCCTTTGCTAGGAACACATTACTTATTTTCTTTATTATTTATTTGTTTCTTTACTGATTGTTTGATTGATTGCTTGATTGATTGATTGATTCCTTTTTTTCCTTAAGGTTCTCAGAGTTGTTCTTATCGTTACGATGCTACTGCCTTTTTGTTCTCCTTTCGCAACAAGCCAGGATGGGCGCCGACAAAGCTGCCACAAACGGGTCGATATAGTTCGAGTAGAGCCCATTCCATTGCCGACTGCAATGGAAATGGTCCTGTTTTTGGAGGAGGACACGATATTTACATTTCAAACCTTGCGTCATCTGGCACGTCTTCGAATGCAAACCTTGGTTACACTTACAGTCCACCAGCGGGCCATGCTTACGAAAGTACTTTCGCAAGGACGTTCCTTGCTGGCACTTACCATTTCCGCCCAACTGAAGTGGAAGTTTTCTATCTCACTTCGTAGAAACGTTCGAGAACTTTAAAAATTTGCAATATCTCAATACTCTCCAAAACTAAGTTCATATTAATGAAGAATTAGAGATATGTGCAATGCAGATAATAGACGCAATCATTTCTTAAGACGATGTTAGAACTGATATCGAAAAAGTTGGAGAGAATTTCAAACCTCTTTTCAGTCTTTTGTAAGAAAGAGTTACACAGTGTGTAATTAAAACGCTTTAACGAAAAGATAACCATGGTTCATGCCGACAAAAGCAAGTGTGGACACATTTTGCCGGGGAGCAAACAGCAACAGAACAGAAGCAAAATATGAATTTAAGTATTCTACCAAGCAAAAACAAAATTACAATTAAATAAGAGGAATGCCTTTCAGGAAATTCGAAGTTACTTTATTTAGCCAATGAGGGAGTCGTCCGAGAAGTGTGAATATTATTTTAGAGGTGTCCACGTTAGTCCTGCACAATATTGTTTGATTTGCCAACGCCTTTTATCCGCTGACAATAAATTTGAAATAAAATTTGTGCGTCGATTCTCCAATTGAGTGTTGGTTGTGATTACTTCGGAAGCATCTTGTGTGGCGTGGTGTTTGCGAGGGGAATTACTTTTTCTGCTTTTTCCTCTTGCAACCAAAGCCGCTGTTACCTTAGTAAACTTGAAGATAAAGGAAACCGAGACCACGAGGAAGAGAATTTTGAAGTGTGACGTAAGTACATTATATGTTTTTATCAGACTGAGTCCTGCAGCAACCCGGCATCAAAACAATTGTCAAGTTTCACACAAACTTTCAGTAACATACCTTTTTACTAACATTCGCCTTTATACTTTGCTTTCCCAAAAAAGTCATGTGAAAATACTCATAAAGTACTTTCTATCAAATTTGGGCAAATTCAAATCCTAACATCTATCTCTTTTATGAAGAACACAGTTTATTAAATCTCCCCTTTATCACAGTATTGGGTCATTTACGAAGAAGTTTGTCTCAGTCCTCTTTTATCTCAGTTGTCATTTGACTAGCAATAGAGTTATTTTCATAGAGTTATGACATTATTGGATTTAAGCCTAAATCCTGAATTCAGAAATACAGAAAGTATCCTAAACATGCAAAAAAGCTAACCTTGGGCTTCATTAGGCCTAAGCAAAAGTTCGCTTTTATGAATTCTTGAATTCAGGATTTTGGAAACTTAACTTTAACTATGACATAACTCTATGAAAACAACTCTAAGAATAGCTGTCCCTTCTAGTTATGCCTCTATTCTCATTTTATTGCAGAGCAAAAGCTAGTGAAGCCTTCAGACTCTTCCGCTGTCGAAATCCGGTCGACCTTTCTTGAGACATCTTACCAATTTAATTTAACGAACTCGCAATTGTTCTGGTTCAAGGTGCCTTCATAGCTTTTAGTACTTAAATAAGTAATCGCATTAACGCGTGCGCGCTTTTGAAAGCTTTGTTACAGCAACGTCTGAATTTGCATCGCGCATTTCACTACAATGATTACTCATAAACATATTTTAACTCTCTAGTTTAATCAAGAGAGAGATTGTTAATTGCAACAAAATTCATGCATTCCACATGACCAATGCTATACGTACGTGAGAAAAAGGTCTTCAGGTTTAGTAATCCCAGTTAAATACTTTCAAATCGTCATTAACTGCGTGACTGTGTTCATGGATTTAAGATTGGAATGTAAAAAAGAAAACTGAAAACATTGTTATAGAAGTTTGTTCGTAAATCTTTTATAGATGGTACGGTGGAAATAAGTCTTTCAGGTCAATTGAATCGAGCTAACAATGTTACTGAAATGGTGCGAGATTTATTAAATAGCAATAAAAGGTTTCGATTTAATTGTATTCCACTTTAAGATTAAGGAGGATTCACATCCCTTTGTTTTTCATT
>NC_090896.1:7794713-7814713 GCF_036669925.1 Montipora capricornis
TTGGCAACAAACCAAAAGTTCCTTAGCACCTTCTTATGTCTTTGTCGATCTTGAAGGTTGCTGTTTTGTTGGGGTCCCACATATATGACCTCACGCGGTGAACTGATGGCAGAGATTTCATTACGGCACAAAGAAAACACTTTATAATGTTCGCTTTAAGGGCATTCCACGAATTTCGGTGGCTAAGCCATCTCCTAGATTGGCAACAAACCAAAAGTTCCTTAGCACCTTCTTATGTCTTTGTCTTCTTCAAAGTCGCTGTTTTGTCAGGGTCTCTCATATATGACCTCACGCGGTGAACTGATGGCAGAGATTTCATTACGGCACAAAGAAAACACTTTATAATGTTCGCTTTAAGGCCATTCCGCGAATTTCAGTGACTAAGCCATCTACTAGATTGGCAACAAACCAAAAGTTCCTTAGCACCTATTTGTCTTTGTCTTGGAAGTCGCTGTTTTGTCGTAGTCTCCCATATATGACCTACAATTGACATGCAGGCATGGGCTGACATAAATTGATAAACAGCTGCCTTCTAAGTGTACCGGATTTCGTGGATATGAAATCATGAATTAACGCACTTGGCAAATGTAATGGAAGGAAATATTCCCTACGCAGAACACAACTTCACTGGGTTTCACACAGACATGCCCCTTTTCACAAACAACACGCCTTGAGTTTCCAATAAAACACCAATTGATGTTTACAACTAAACGTTTACAAGAAAAACGGTGTTTGAAATCTGCAAGGGCCAATTAATTTGCTGGTCAGTAGGATGTTTTGATTAAATAGATATTAGTAGTATGCAAATCGCTTTTTTCGTTAAGGCTGCCTGGATTTTTCATGTGTTATTAGATACCGTTGCTTCCATTGTGGAGATACGTGCGAGGATCACATCTTCCTTACGTCAAAACGTCTAGTAAGGTAAATGGGGCGTTGATTGGAGAGTTGCCAATTCCTTTTTTATTTGCAGTTTAAGACTCTGTGTATTATTGTTATGTCGATCAATGAGAATATTTTGAGTCTTTTAATTCCACGTTGATAATGCCATCTGCCGCGACTCTTCTTCTTGATATTGTTGTTAGAAAGGGTGGGACTGGAAAGGGTATTATTGTCAACTAGATGATTGGCCAGTTATCCTCACATGATGAAGATTGTAGGTATTTCATTAATGCACAAAGAAAACACTCATCCGTGGCTAAGCCATCTACAAGATTGGCAAGAAAATTATAAGTATCTTAGCACCTTCTTATGTCTTTGTCGATCTTGAAGGTTGCTGTTTTCTCGGCAGTTTCTGATATTCGATGGAATGCAACCAACAATTGACACACATGGGCTGGCGTAAATTGATAAACAAGGCACCAAACAGAATACCCTTCCTTCCTAATCATAGATACTTTTCGTCTTTGGCCAACGAAGCTTGATTAGAAAGAGAACGCAAACTGCGGTGACAAAGGTAGGTAGGGTAAAGTCTTCATACAAGCCTAGAAGGCCCACCAGGCCGGCACTAATCTCCGGTTTTTGTAGCATGAAGCGACTAGGAGTATTTCTACTCCCCCTGGATGGGATGCCAGTTTATCGCAGGGTTACCCCCCAGCATTAAATTCGCCGGTACCCATTTATACACCTGGGTGGAGAGAGGCACCGTGAGAGTAAAGTGTCTTGCCCAAGAACACAACACAATGTCCCCGGCCGGGCCCCGAACCCGGACCACTCGATCCGGAGGCCACAGCGCCTCCCACGGTAACAAAAGTGAGACTAAATTTATTTCAGTTATGCGCTTGTTTAGTCTCGTGTTTTTCAACGGAGTTTAGGCTCTATTTCTTCCTTCCTAAGTTTCTACATTGAAACTTACAGTTTGATTCCCCTGTTTTGCTTTCCTTCTTTTGCAATGATCTCCCTGATCACTTAAAAACACCATCTGGTAGAAATCAATTAAAAATCTGTTTCGAACCGTCATTTGCGCTAACGTAATTTTTTGCATCACATTTCTAGTCATTTCGTTTCTCCAATGCATTTGAATGAGGAAGCCAGCAACTGGTACCCCTAATTAAGTGATTATCTTTTTTTAAACCCGAGTACCTTTAAACTGAATTCACTTTATCGTTCTTTTTCCTTTTTTAATTTATACGAATGTGACTTAAGTACAGATAGTATGCCTTGAATAGTTAAGACGCAAAAGCAGTGTTGTTAAATTGAAGGAGTATAATGTCATGGGAATGATCCCTTTTACTTTGACCATAAATTCACTAAATCAATTTTCAGCGCCTTTTTTACTCTTAAACTGCTTATGGATCACCGCAGTGAGATAAAAATCGATTAAATCTTTAAAGAAAAATAAGCCACACTAGGTTATTACGGAGTTCATGTTAGATGCAAGGGGAGAACTTGAAAACGTCGGGTTGACGTTTTCAAGT
Source organism: Montipora capricornis (assembly GCF_036669925.1). NCBI lineage: Eukaryota > Metazoa > Cnidaria > Anthozoa > Scleractinia > Acroporidae > Montipora > Montipora capricornis. The sequence continues at coordinate 7,797,128 of NC_090896.1, forward strand.
TGGCATTCATTTAAATCTTTGTTACGCACAACCAAAAACACGTAAGAATGATTTCTGTGAGCTAAAATAGCCGTTTTAAAGAAAATTTCGCCATTGATTTTCGTTTGCCATCGGTAAACAGGTCTCCTTTGCTTTTCAGATTCTTACTAATGTACAATCCATGACACTATATACCTTTAAGACAGAGTGTCTGAAAATCTATATTTCCAAGAAGAGAGATGAGTATTGTCGGCCCCGTTTCACAGAGCTCCTGTTCATGATGATGGTGTTGCCTTTGTTCTTCAGGGACCGAGAATGGAAAAATTTTTATGCAGTTGACAGGCAACGATAATTATAAGTGCCAGTACGCGTATTTTAGTCAACGTTTCCCTAACAGTTACATCCCTGTCCGCGTGTTTACGTCAGTTAATCACGGAAACGATTCAGCTCAAGTCCACGATTCCGTTCTGGTATGGGTAGAAGACGTTTCTACAACCCGTTTCAAGGCGTGTATTGTGGCAGGCGGGCAAGGATCCGGTTCAAACAGCACCATCGACTACCAGTCATGTGTCCAACAGGGACAAGCGAGAACAAAATGCACCCGAGTGACTTTTTCTCAGGTAAAATTTGAAGAACGTGCTTTAATCAATTTTTAGCTAAATTCTATGTTAAACCTGTATCCCTTAAATTGAAGTTGCAGTTTGTAGAGACCCGTTCCTTAGACTGAAACTAACTTCTCATTCCAAATTTTTCGATCAGTGTGAAATGCCCTTAAGACAAAGATGCCTCTCAGTGGAATTATTTAGCGATATTTCCATGCGATGCATTCACTAACAAAGAAGATTAAGATAAAGGTCATCTCAAATTAGGCGAATTACTTCCTAAGTTGTCAATTGACGTTACCAGAAAATCGTCTGAGACGAGATCGGATTAGAGATAACTCAAAATAATTAAGCGGCTTGTCAATTTAACCAACCTTTAACCTTTAACTCGACTTTGATCCTCTTTAATGTGATAAGTTGTTATTTTTCTTTTGGAACTCTTTTCAATTCTGCTAAACTAAAACAATATTCTTTAATAAGACCACATTGACGCACATAATCGGATGAGACAAACTAAAGCGGTACCAAAACGACAGAAACAGAGGAAAGGGATTATACTGAGAGCGGCAAACGAAATTATTATTATTATTATTATTATTATTATTAGTAGTAGTAGTAGTAGTAGTAGTAGTAGTAGTAGTAGTATTGTTATTATTATTATTATTATTATTATTATTATTATATAATAATAAGTATTATTATTATTATCATTATAATTATTGTTATTAGGTAAAGGTACACCTTATTTAACGTCTGAAGGAAGCCGACGGTGCGCTCATTTTAACACCCACCTCCTCTTTCCCTCCCCTTTCAATAAGCGCTCCTTTTCAAGGGTGTTTAAAGCTACCTGAAGCTACACAGGATGGAAAGAAGTCAGAGCAAGGATGCGAGGTCACTAGGGATCGAACTCAGGACTTCTCGCACAGAAAGCCGCGCAGTAACCAACTTTGCAATCCTTACCCTTATTATTATCATCATTAACGTTATCGTTATCGTTATTGTCAGCGTTATCGTTATCGCTATTGTTATTGTTATTGTTATTATTATTATTTTGTGCAGAGCACACATATGGATGCTCTAATGTTAAAAAGCACATAGGGCGCAAGACGTAGCCTATGTCGTCTTACGGAACATAAGTCTCAATAAAAAGATGAGATGAGATAAGATAAGATAATTGCAACAAAAAAAAAAGACATACAATCCTTAAAATTCTCTAAGACTCTCTAATTCCTAAAATTCGTAAAAGTATTTGACGGTGGCCTTGAAGGCCCACGCTATGTTAAGCGAACTTGAGACAATAGCTTTCTGCATCCTTCTGAGGACCTCCTTTCCTCTAGCGCCCACAAGTTTCTTCATTGTTTTCTCTAAATCTTTAAACCAACCGCCCAGCACATCAATCAGTATGTTGCACTGTTCCACGACATAGCCAGGGTACTGCTTCCTTAATTCCTAGCGCAGTGGAGCATACTTTTCAGTTTTCTCCCTCTCCTTCTTTCTATGGTTGTCTAACCAGGGGCAACTCATTTCAACTGCCCAGACTCGTTTCCTCATGTGATCCACAAACCTGGCGTCCACTCTGTTGGCCTTGACGTTGCTTTGTATGTCATACACTGGTACATCCCAGTAAGCTTGAGCTTCCGGAGATTCGTACACTGGTTTGGGTGCCACTAACGAGTACCATGGTGCTACTGAGTCCACTATCCGCAGGTCGTTGCGAACCTCAAAGAACAACACCTTAAGTGCAGCGTTGCGTCGCTCCAAGTACTTAGACTGTGCTAAAGCAGGGCATCCCGCTAGAACATGCGCAAGAGTTTCTGTAGCGCCTCCGCACAACCTACACGTCATCTCTCCTTGTGAAGTTCCTGTTTTGATCTTTGTATACATTCTAGTAGTGGTGAGCTGTTCGTAAAGCTCCAGTATACCGGTAATCGTGTGGGTGGGTGCTGAGGGCCATTCCCATAGCCAAGCAAAACACTCATCCATACTCAGATCTTCGTCCTGCCACCGTGCACACAGAAAACGACCGTGTCACTGCTCGCTCTCAATATATTCCTGTAACTTCTCCGTCACAGTCCTCCTCAAATAACCCTTAACTTTCTTCCCTTGAATTTCTATATCCGGTGCTTGGCGCGGGCTGCATGACGGGTTCGGATAGTTCAAAGTCAAACCTGTGTCCAGCTCCTTAATATATTATTATTATTATTATTATTATTATTATTATTATTATTATTATTATTATTATTAATAAGGGGAAGCTAGAGGAACTGAAGGTCTCTCTCCCAGTAAGGACACAAAGAGCCGTGGACCTGGCATGCGAAAAGGGCGCCTCTAATTGGCTTACTGCAATACCACTGAAAGACTTGAATTTTGACCTAAGCAAGCGGGAATTTCGTGATGCACTGAGGCTAGATAGCCCCTCTGTATGCGTATGCGGCTGCAGCTTTACCGTGGACCACACCATGATATGCCAGCGAGGCGGCGTAATCATACCACGTCATAACGAGATACGTGACCTGGAGGCGGAGCTACTAGATATGGTTTGCTATGACGTAGCAATTGAGCCCACCTTACAACCCCTTTCCGGGGAGGAGCTCAACAGGGGAGCAAACAAAGCACCAGATGCCCGTCTCGATGTGCACTGCCGTGGATTCTGGGAGAGACAACGGGCCGCCTTTTTTGATATACGGGTATGTCACCCGAATGCGGACTCGTATAAAGAGCTTAGCCCCAAACAGATATATAAATTGCACGAAGATGAAAAGAAGCGGAAATATGCATCCAGAATAATAGAAGTCGAGAATGGCACTTTTACGCCCTTGGTTTTTACCACAACAGGAGGTATGTCTCAGGAGTGTCAGCGGTACCATTCCAGACTTGCCGAGCTCATCTCTTCCAAGAGGCAGGAGGACTATGCAACAACAATCGCATGGATTCGAACGAAAGTGTCCTTCGCCATCCTCCGGACTGCCCTAGTTTGTTTGAGGGGAACAAGGTCACGGAGAAGAAAGACAAATATACAGGAAAATGACTTAGAGATAGAGAAGGGACTTGCTGGATTGACATAATAATTTAAGAACGAATGTTTTATGCTTTCGCCTGACTGATTTTTCTCTTTGACACATAAGACTTCTTATGTACAATACGTTTTTAGACCAATATGTTTTAGATCATCATTTTAAATTTTTATCATTACTATTATTAGTTAGCTTTTTTTATTAGCTTTTTCTTTAGTAATGCTTAATTGTCTTATTATTATTATTATTATTATTATCATTATTATTATTATTATTATTATTATTATTATTATTATTATTATTGTCTTAATGCTTTAGCTCTGGTGGATGTTATACCGACATTACACCAAGGAAGCGAGCCATATCCAATGGCCAAAGGTCCCTTGAACCATTCCTTCTCCTTTCCTAATGGTAATCCCAAGCTTATTATTATTATTATTATTATCATCATCATCATCATCATCATCATCATTATTATTATTATTATTATTATTATTATTATTATATTATTATTATTATTGACTTCAAAAAAGCAGCAAAGCACACCTTCAGCCTCTCGGAGTCTGCCGTTCACAGTCCTGGTCACTAAACTCGAAGCAGCAAAATGGCCTATTTGCACGCACGTATTCACTTATTTTTCTCTGTAGGCTTTTTCAACAGAACCTGAAGTCCAAGCTACTATTCAACACGGAAACCCTGATCCAAAGAAGGATGCATTGAACGTTTGTATTGATAGTATTTCCAGGACGCACTTCATGGTCTGCTTAAGAGAGTCAAGAACATTTGATGGCCGCCATAGCAATCTGATTGTGGTATGTAAAGATCTGCAAAAGCCAAGTTATTCAACCATTGCTTAAAACTTAGAAGAGAGAAAGATAAAATGACAGTACAAATTTGATTGCGGTTTCAAGTCCATGCTAAGCTAAGATTTTATGGGCACGCTAGATTTCCAAGTAAGCTGTGCAATGAATTATCCCATGGGACTTATTTCTATAGTCACGTAATAGAATTATTCGTATACATAGAGGATATTACATGGCCACGCGGAGATACGAAATTTCTCTTCGACCGCATCGAACGAGTGAAATATTTTTCAACACCAGAAGAGAAATGTCGTATCTTAAAGCGGCCATGTAATATTCTATTTATTATGTAAACACCAATGAAATACCAAATCATTTCACAAAAGGCATCGAAAGGCGCAATTTTTATATGTAACCGTAGCAACAGTGATCTTTTTACGTGTGGAGATATCATGTTTTCGTGCGAAAGCTAACTTGGTATTTCATTCGTGTTTATACAATAAATAAAATTTTATGGTAAAATGTACTTAATCTTATAAAATGCTAAAAATACTATTTGCTGTCTGCTATGTTATTCAGAAGAGGAACAATGGCAAAGGCTATTGACTATTTTTCCGTTGCGACAATTTCGTTTAATGAAAAGAACATGCAAGACACACAATTGCATGAAGTAATAATGAGCCTGCTGTCGGGGACTTGTGCTACCAGAGTGGTATGCAATAGCGTACATAGACAATCACGTGCTTTTTTAAAAATTATTTTCTTTTCTTTTCAGAACTGGATGGCATACGAACATTATCCAACGGTCTGGAAAGTTAAGGAGTCGTCCAAGATCTTGTTTTCTAATTATGAGATACCATTAGCTCAGAACAATTACGCATTATGTAAGGTACGTATTTTGTGCGGCAATAGTTATTGGTGATTGTATGGGGAAAACTGTGAGTCACCAAAGCGTTAATTGAATAACGAAGGGTTACTTATTATAGCGAAGCAGCTTCAAGAAGCTCCAAGCTCGAAGTTTTCACATCAACTTCTACATCTCTTAGGTTTAGGTAGCAAGAAAACTAGAATCCTTATGAGAGCTGCTACCCATCGCTCCAAATGTGCTGCAGTCCACTATTGGGAAAAGAGTTAAGGGTTAAGCAAAGGTCGTTAAATTTGATCTTTCAGGTTATTAACTTTACCGGACCATTCTATGAACCACCAATCGTACTTACAACAGCAGTAAAGGACATTAAAAACAACTCCAATCCACTCTGTGCTGTAAAGGGTCCGTTAAACTCCTGGGTGGAGGTAAGATCCTTTATTATCATAAAATTGCAGAAATTGATCCTTGACATATTTCAGCAATTTACTTTTGTTTAAATATTAATTGTTTTTTTGGTTTTTGTGGTTCAATAGACCATAAACCTCTGAAAACGTTTGGTTTGCTGGATTACGTCACTTTGCTTCAAACGTTACTTTTAATACAGGAGATTAACCGTACTTATGTTCGTGTGTGCATCAAAGACTATGCTGGGATTGATGGCCAGAGAGACAATTTGGAAGTTCATTATGTGGTTATTGGAGGTAAAAAGTGCAACTGTAACGTTTCGAAGAGCTTTCCTTGATTTTTTTTCTTAAAGGAGAACAGTAGTACTTTGATACAGTATGACTCAACTCGATGTCTTCTTTGTCTAAGATACTATTAAAACGTCCCTATTGACAAACAAATGTTCCGGGTGACGGTAGAACTTAGCTAAATTGGGGACATAAATAAAATAATAAATTTAGATATTAAACATAGTTATAACGACATCTATTAATAAATAAACGTTTCAAACGCTATGTTGTTATCTGTGGGATTATGTATTAGTTAGAGCTCACGTAGGTATCCATAGATTCCTATCTGAGATTTCTAAAAGGTGCGCGACTAATACCTCCTTTAGAAACCAAAGACGAAATACTCTTTTCTGGAATATATCAATTCTAGAGAGGTACTTATCATAACTATAATCTTGGACAAAGCTCTTGAAAAAAATTCCGGCGTGAAAATCATTGGACATGCACTCGCAAGCAAAGTCTATTGGTCCTTCCCTCTCTTCCCACTTCTACCCCTCTTCCCCCTCCCCCTCCACATACCAATGTAGATAATGTTGTGAAAAATACTGTGCACGCCCTTGGCTGTTTCTTAACCAACGTTGGATTAGGGGAAGGGGGAAAGTATGGAGAAGTCAGTCGTTTATCATACAGACAAATTATGGCATGACCATTTTATAGCGAGTGCTATGTCACATTTTGCCAACAAGTTTTTTTCCAAGGTTGTAGCAACGCCCCATACTAAAATGCCGTGAGTGAAAAGAGAGGACTGAAAAGATAATATAAGTAATGTAAACTATAACCTTTACTTTCTTGCACACTCTCAATATGTGCATACACCTTCCCGCCTTACTAAGCACTAAGCAGATTATCGACACTCTGGTCCCAGTTTCGGGTTATACACTTATTTACATATGGCATGTTAATGCTTGTTGGTATTGTTGTTTTGGTGTTTTTAAGATTACGATCCTTGCAAAAATGCAAGTTGCAAGTATGAAAGCAAACCAGTGGCGTTATCTTCCCAACGGTGCGATTGCGTTTGCGAAAGCAGCTGCCCATCTTATCAAGAAGAGATGTGTGCTTCTAATGGTCGTACATTCAGAAACTTGTGCTTGCTGCAGAAAGAGATTTGCGAGACGCATGCCAACTACACCCACTATCACCCTGGAAGTTGTGCAGGTAGGTATGCGTCTTCATGGTTTATTAACAGGAGCTAGAGAACGTGCGAGGAGGACTGTATATCACATATCTTGCAAAAAAAATCCTTCAAAAAAAGCCTAAGATGACTATAGGGTTCAAGAATAATTCAAGAATAAAGTCTAGTAAAATTCATGGGTTCCATTCATGTAAGGAACACTCGTACGCGTGCTTTTTCTCGAGAACCCTCGAGTCATCATGGATAAGTTGTTACTACTACTACTACAACTACTACTACTACTACTACTACTACTACTACTACTACTGTAATATTCTTTGCGAATCTTGTCCTCATCATCACCGTCATCATCATCATCATCATCATCATTATCATTAGTAGTAGTAGTAGTAGTAGTAGTAGTAGTAGTAGTAGTAGTAGTAGTAGTAGTAGTAGTAGTAGTAGTAGTAGTAGTAGGTAGTAGGTAGTAGGTAGTAGGTAGTAGGTAGTAGTAGTTGCGTGGTACGTATAGCCTCTCTATGCCTGCTCAAATCTGATAATATAATGCAGCTCACGTGCAAACGTCGTCAAAAGAGGAAGTTATACTCATCTATACTCACTTACGAAGGAGACTTAGTTACCATCACGCCTCCCCTCAGTATTACCAATCGAACGAACCAATCATATTGATTTGCGTGTTTGTACAAATATCAACCAATAACAGCCTGAGGGTCAGATCTTTACGCTGGCGTCTGCATGAAAGTGAGATTCAAGTCCAAGGTAACCAGAGCTTTTTCTCTCTTCGTCGCTTTGCGACTCGTCTTCGCCGCTTCGCGGCTCTCTCGCGGCTAAAAAAACCCCTGGGACCAGAGTAATACACAACTTACTCTTTTCATTTTTCTTTTCTATTTATAGGTTTTCCTTTGCAGAAAGGTAGACATCAGTTCAAGAATCACCCTTCCTGGGCAGAAGATCAGTGTGAAACTATTCAATTTGAACCGTTCGTATTTTACCCTCATCAAAAGATCTTCATACAGGTTACTGTAAATCATGTGAACTACTCTGACCCAACCTATGTCCACGAAGCCACCACTCCTTGGGTTGAAAGTGTGAACAGTACTCAATTCACCGCATGTGTGACCAGAGCAGGAAGAAATGATTACCCATCAGATAGCTTTGCTACTGTGGATTGGGTCGCTTATCAGGGAGCTCCTCCCGGAGGAATTGCGGGCGAGAAAAAGTTTTCTCGTTGGTGGACTGGAACTAGTTGTCAGACTGTCACGTTGCCAAGCGTAAGTAAACCAAGTACATTGATGTCTTTCATCCGCGGATTTCTTGCGTCTATACGAGGAGGGACCTAATGATTGAACATGCTAAAAGTTCTAAAGACAATCCTTCGTCAACCACCAAAGAGGCTGTGCGTGTACGCGCAATTTCGCCACTTATGTCCAGAATTGACCCTAATTAGATGCACGCCCAATTTTGACATCCAACACGAAGTGTCTCTTTAAGTCTAAGCATTTGCTACCAATTTTCAACAATAAGGTAACACTACAGAACACTACAGATTTTGAAAGCGGCCGGTTTAAATGCTTCAGCATACAAAACAATAGTGGTATTGCAGCTAGGCTTTTATAGATTTTTCTTGTAAAAGTGGCATATTATGCTTCTAGCAGTGTCCATTTTTTGCCCAAATTATGCTCGCTTTTCCAAATTATTCCACTTTTTCTTAAAATCGTTCTTTTTGCAAAATGAGCGAAACAAGTCCAAAAATTGTATCACGATCGTGTAGCAAACCTTTTTCAGTGTCATAGGCTCTTCCTCTATTGTTTTTTGTTTTTTTTTTTTTCGTAAGGCTCTGGGTATGTTTACTGGTTCTGGTATGGTCTGCAGAGAGCTGCAATTTATCGGGCGGCGTCGCTATCGCCATTTTGCAAACTGGGACCAACATCATCTAGCAAGTTCTGGTTCCCGTCATCTCTTGTCAGACTGCCAGCCTCCTAGGAGGGCTCTCCCTCCGTTACTAAACCGTAAATGCTGCTAAAACATGGAACAAAAATGGTCTGAGGCTTATCAATATATACCGATTATGTTAGCACGATGCTACTTGTTAAAAATCAGCAAAATCTATGCTAGTTTCCTCAAATTCTGCCAAAATTTATGCCTAGCACATTCTATAAAAGCCTTTGGGTTCTTTGATTTTGGAAATGATATATAAGCCATATAACTTCTTTAACTCCGTATGCTATAGACCAAATCGGCTAACTCAATGTTGTACCCAAGTCAAACTCTTTGGAAAAACAACGGTGTTTCCAGGTATTTCTATATCATTTAAATATGAATGCTACAATATACAAAACATCTTTACCCCGGGAAATTGGAGTTTAGTAGCCCATTTGGTCTATTGGTAGCAATAGCGGATCCAAGGGATGGGCCCGGAGGTCAGGGCCCCACCTATTACTTTTTGGATGTTAAAAATTAAAGCCCCATTGAAATGTATTGCACGTTTTGCAGACAACTTCCCCCCCCCCCCCCCCCCTTCCTTAGCTCTTTGTCTGGATCCGCCATTGGATAGCAAATTTTTTTTAACAATGTTTCTCACAAATTGCGTTGTCTAATAAGCATATGTGTGGTTTACATATTTCCTTTAATTTTGATGTTATATATCAGGGAAAATTCTCTTCACAACCAACTGTCTTCGTAACAGCCGAGCACTATAGATCAAGGCTGAAGCATGATGCAGGCAGTGTCTGGTTAGAAGACGTATCTGCACGTTCTTTTAAGATTTGTATCCGAGAACTGCAGAACTTTGCAGGAGTTCACGATGATATTTCTGTGGTGAGCAGTGCATATTAATTTTGTGATTTAGTGATAAGCTGTCCCGAGTTTTAACGATGTTGTTCTTTAGTTGAACATGGCGAAAAATGTTCCTCTTTTAGCTTTTTGTACTTGTTCCACACAAGACAAACAATAACAACAACGATAACAACAGCAACAAACTTAGACATTTCGGAAATTTTTATGGTTACAATAAGCCTTTTCCGAGTTCATGTCTGCCTCCTCTTTAAGGCGAGTCTAAGTGCGAAGTTTTTCTTATGTAATTAGTTTTTATTCAAAAACAAAAACTTCGCATTTAGATTCGCTTTGAAGAGGAGGCAGACGTGAACTCGGAAATGGCCTGTTTTATCAGTATCACGAAAACGTTCGCGTTTTTCACTGTTTTCAAAGTCATGAAAACCGCTAGCTGTCCTTTCCTAGTAACGCTGAATGGAGCCAGCTGTTGCAGGACACAAGCTCGTGGGTAGACCGACTTTGAAGGGACTTTTAGTAGTATATCTTCAAGGACACCCAACGATTGAATGTCTTAAAATTTGTCAGAATTACCTAAAATGGATTCCACAAAGCTTTATTGAAGCTCGTTTAGTGAGTTTGTAGCTGCCCTGTATACAAAATATTTATTTTAAAACTGGGTTTTTCACCAGGTGGATCCTTTGGCAAACAAATATATGCTACTCTGGTGTTTAAAATATAAATTATGTACAATAAAAACGCTTTCCAACGTTTCGGTTGTATTCAACAACCTTCATCAGGGGAAGTGAAAGACAAAATTTACACGAAAGCTAAGACATAAACTGAAGCGCTAATTAAAATTCAAAAGTTAGTGTCAATTTTTCTTTTCTGCAATAGTCAAATGCAAATACTCCTTGGGGAGTAGTGCTCCATCGTCTCGGCTGAGGGGGTCTTTAGCACAGTTTATTTCCCAAGCCTCAAGAATTTTCCTTTGTCGCCAGTTATTGTTAGTTCTGAGAACAGTGGCCTCATTCCACGCGATGTCATGATTTGTTTTTATAACGTGATCCGCAAGTGCTGATTTTCTTTTCTGTTCTGGCAGTCAGGTCGGATGACGAACTTTACATTACGGATCATTACGTAGTCGTCCCTTTTTCACCGAAAATATTACGGGACCTTTGCTTGATAGATGATTCTCAAACAAACTGTCTTTGGCGAAAATGATAGAAGTTATAAATCCTCCATTTTAATGCTATTCCAATATCATAGTTAACTCTTACTCAGATCAGTAAAATTGTAGCCTTTTTTCAATGTGGTTTCGAAATGTCTACTCACTCTTAACAGCCTTCACTACTTTTCCGAAATTTGTATAGGTAATCGCATGGGCCCGAGAGCAATTGAGGATTAATTCACACGTATTTTCAAAGTTTTTACAACATTACCTGAAATCCCGAAGCGACGAGGGCAATTTAGAAAACTTTTAAAATACAAGTGAAATTAATCTTTAATTGCAAGAGGGCACATTGCGATTACATGTTTATCACATTCAGGGCAAAATTATCAAGGGAAGTCCGTTCAGTGCCGCAAGAAATAACAATCAACACGCTCCCATTCGGTTAAAATTTCAATTCAATAAATCGTTGCTATCAACAGAAATAGCGCTAAAAAATTGTGTTTTATATGTGGACAAAAAAGTAGTTTCATCTGGAAAAAGATTCTTTTGTAACTTCCCTTGCTCTGGATAAGTAGCTGTTAAGCAATCAGAATCTCTTGATTACCAAAAGTACCCTCGTGATTAAGAAAAAATGTCTTTCGTCTTAGCCAATCAGCATTCAGTAATTTTGCCCCGTGTGTTATAAACAAAAAAATATACGTGTGATAGATAAACGGGAAATCCAAAGAGGGAGAGTGTCTTAATACAAACCATGAGTTCTCTGCATTCCGACAGGTAATGGGAGTAAATTCGAGTAAAAACTGAGTTACTTGTTTGTTTGTTTGTTCTTCTCTTCAGAATTGGTTGGCCTTCGAGACCATACACAGACCGTTATTTTCAGAGCACAACAACGTCAGCTTTCCAAATGGAATCTTACCTTCCAAGAGTAACAATTTCGCTTTTTGCCAGGTGTGTAAATGTAACAATGATTAAAAAAAACAAAACAAAGATGCCCAGAAGAGGGCAAGGGGTTACCAATCCCATTTCCATGTGCCCATTTCTTTGCAGATTACATTTATTAGTGTCCAAATCTCACTTGTCATGTCAACGGAACATTTATCACATTTCCCAGTGTGCAGTGTTATCAGGACCCCCTGATAACAGTACAAGTTCTCTTGCAGCAATAAACGTGACTTCATTTGTATATCGTCATCCCTAAACACGTAGTTTTTTTAGGAAAATAGTAATCACTGTATACAGGAACGTTAAGAAAATTCGCATCTTGAGTGGGCCTCATGATTACGGTTGTACAGCGGCTGTACAATTCAAAATAACCATCTTCCAAGCCATTCTATTTGGATGTAACGTGGCCGCTTTTGTATTAGTTCAAATATAATCTCTCGGAGGCGTGTATGCCTAACAACTACAAGAGCAAAACATTCCTCTTCTTTGTTTAAAAGTATGCGAAAACTGAAAAGAGACCGAGCCAAACACGTTTCCATGGTACCAAGCATCGATAACAAACCCACAATCCTTGAATTTCAATGGATTTTTGCTGCGTAACCCTTGTCGAAAGCGAAACTCTTTAATTATAAATGTGGTAAAGATCTACAGGCTAACTTGATCTGATTTTTTAATTCGACTGCAAAGTGATTGCGGTGGTACTGGGTTTTACGCTTTGATCCCGTTTAGTGGAGATAAACTTGTTTGTTTTATTTTCGCCAGAAAGACTCTGCACTTTGCAATTGACTCGCCATGAAAAGTAGAGAGAGATTTAAGTAAAGACGACCTGTTGACAAAGATGATTTATTTTGTGATTTAAAGGACGTGAATTTTACGCGGACATACAATAACCACCCAACAGTCATACTTACAGCCAAGCATTCTAGCGGAGGAGGGAATACATCGCCAGATTGCAACGGAATTGTCAGCTGGATTGAGGTAGAGATTTAAAGTGCTCGTGGGTTTCCAGGGTAGAGAGATTAGAAAAAAAAAGCACTTTGGGCTGCCTACAATTGCTCAAAATAAGAGACACACCTATAGATTTAGCGCTATAGATTTAAAATGCTCGTGGGTTTCCAGGGTAGAGAGAGTAGGGAAAAAAGCACTTTGGGTTGCCTACAATTGCTCAAAATTAAGGGACACACCCTATCAAAGATAACCTGTAATGCTCACTACGGTTGAAATTCAAGATTTCTTAGTATTTTAAGCCCAGGCGCGAAACCCCAGAAAAGGGGCCTATTATTTAACCATGACAAGCTATCTTTTGAACAGTAACCTTGCATCATGACCGCGCGCGCGAAACTAGTGCCTCTCCCAAACTGCACGTTTCATTGAAAAAGAAACAGGGTCGTACGCTCCTGTCTTGGACTTGATTTTTCAGTTGGCCTCTTCCCGTTGCCTAGTAACAAGTTAATTATCTTTCCCACATCCATCTAACACCATTAACATCAATAGTTGCACACTATATTTTGGCTCTTGATATTTGTATTTTTTTTTGTTTGTTAGTTATCGTGCGAGAGCATCCGGCTGTTTTGGCTCTAGTTTCACCCGTCGAGAAAAACTGTCTGCGAAACCGAGCCAGCAAGAACAATCGATTTTCCCAGCTGAAGTGGGTAAAACAGCCACTCTAGTTTTTTGCCGTATTAAGGTATAGAACACTCACCGGAGGATACGATGTAAACGCTACATGCCAACGTGCAAACACGCATAATTTTAATAACAATCGCAAAGAACACATGCCTTAGAAAATTGCCGATGCTAAAGCCTTGGCCAAACTATCGAAGAAAGGATTCAACGCTCCAACTTTGCTCGATCCAACATTGTTCGGCCGTTTGGTCACCCATGTTGAATGATGTTCGTCCAACATCTTTTGTTCGATCAAGTGTTGGATGGAGTTTGCTTTTGATCAAACATTGTGATCAACAATCTGCTCGACGCAACAAATGTTGCAGTGTTTTGCCGCGCTTCCAACAAAGTTGTGTCCTGAATCGATTGACGTTCGCGCTGCTAGCCAACCACGAATAACTATCTTTATTTCCAACAAAGATGGCAGACGAGGATCAAGGGGACATCGTGGAAGTTTATGAACTGAACAGGCAGAAACCTTGATAAGCAAGCATGAAGCAAGGCCATATCTTTGGGACAGTTTCAGTCTTCTAAATGACTATCGCTCACTGTCTGGTTCAATAGCGTTTAAAATTTCTGCAAATTGATCCGTGCTCATTCTCATCATCTTCTAAACGCTAATTTACCTTGCAGTGAACATACTCTTTTTTACAAGTTCTCTTAACCATTTTTTGATTTTTCCTCGTGTGAATTAATCCATCATTTCCGTCCTCAAATAAACAGCTCCAGTAGCACAAACGCTACGAGTTGTTTTCGTCTCAGTGTTAGTGCCAACTTGAACTTGAATTTTTCGTGAAGCAATGTTGGACAGTGTTTTGCCACTACCTCAACATTTACATCCAACAATAGGGAAGATATCGTTGACGTCACCTATTGTCATTAATGTGCCAAGCAGATATAGAGCCCCATTGGCTGTCGAAACAAAAAGTATTTTCTTAGGTTGTTTGACCAGACCTTAACGACCTTTTTCAACTGATCGCAATTTTTTTTCACACTGATATTGCACTTATTCCGAGGAATGTTAAGCGGCTGACTTGGTCTTTCAACAGGTTAACCAACGAAACACAACGATGACAATATTCTTTTCACGAGTTTGTTCCACATACGATTACACGAAATATTATAGACGTTTCGTAACCAGTTGGAAGACTCTCGAAAACATTTGATTCAACAACAAATCGCAAGGCTTCCTCTTGATGCTTGTTGAGTCTTTTAAACCCGAAGAATTCGCTCACTTTTCTCAACTCATCTTCCTTCATATTTTCCAACGCGTTGCGCGAAATCCACACAAAAACTCGCGCTTTGGTTCTTTGAATATGCAAGGTGAATCACTAACAGCTGACGTGACGGAAATTTTTTCTCGGCTCGGTTTCGCAGACGGTTTTTCTCGGCGGATTATCCTTTATAACTTGTTATATTTGAAGTGCATTTAGCTATTCTAGTTCCATACCCCCTTTTTAATTGAGTGGTGCAGGTGGTTGGGGAAAGGGTGAAAGAGTCCTTAATGTATTAGAAGAATGTTGTAATCATAGCTTCGCATCCAGGGCACGCCAAAGCAAATGGAAATCTCTTGAAAACGAGGCTGTGATGTTTTACGCATTGCCTTTTGCACTTTGAGTCACTTTTGGTCATTGTTCTTGTTTTTCCCTTAAGTTCATCAGCAACGCAAGATTCAGAATTTGCGTCAAAGAGCTATTTGTTCAGCGGTTTGACCCACTAACAGTGTCGTACGCGGTGTTAGCAGGTAAATAAGACCTTAGAAGAGTCAAGCTGTGTCACCGAAGTGCAGTTCATTTTGTGTCGTTTTACCATTTACGCGTCCCTTCTCACCATACAACTTAACGTTAACTTTGAAACAGCACAAACCAAAGCTTCGTGACAAAACCATGTCTGTCGAGCATACATAATTAAAGTTATAAACAACAAAGATCAACTTTAAATACTGTCAGGCTGAAAAGTTTTAAAAAAACCCAATCAAAATCTATTTTAATTTTCTTCAATTTTGCCCATCCCTGCCTCCTTTTGTATTTGCTGTTTTATTTAAACCTCCCTTCATTGTTTTAAGCAGTTATCTTCACGTTTCGCTTGATTTGGTTGTCAGTTTTCAGTCTCTGAATTTGGCTAAATTTCTTGACATAGCCCCTTTAACTGTCAAAGGTACCTACTGGGTTAAGTTGGGCCTGTTCTAGACAGAGCACGCAGCAACATCTCAGTTTCTCTTTAGAAGTAAATTTTTATAACCTTTGCAGACAAAATCAAGCGATCACGAGTTAGTTTTGTTCTTGAGAGAAAAAGGTCTTCACTCGATTACTGTCGATTCGATCCTTCTCGTTAAGCAATAAACAAATGGAGAAACTTCTTTTTGAAAATACAAAAATTAAACGGTGTTTCATCTCAAAAAAAAAGAACTTATAGATCAACCTGTCGACTCTGGACGTATCTTTTTTTCTTTTTGCAGACATCTGCCCTGATCACTGGATCTATTTTAAAGGTTATTGCTACCAAAAAGTATCATCCTGTGATTCCTGGAGCAATAGCCAGAGCAGGTGTGCCGCACTGGGAGCCAACCTCCCCAGTGTTCACAGCCAAGAAGAAAATGTCTTTCTGCAAAACTTACACAACGGAGAAAATGGTTGGCTTGGTTTGTCTGACATAAAGAGTGAAGGAACGTTCGTTTGGAGTGATGGAACTCGATTTGACTTCCATTACTGGGCAACGAATCAACCCAATAACTTCCGTAATGAGGATTGTGTGCACACCCTTGGCTCACTTACGGATCACAAATTCAAGTGGAATGACGTGAACTGTTCAAGCTGCCATAAGTACAGCTGTAAGAAAGGTACGGATTTAGCATGAAGTGATACTGCTGACAGTTAGCCAAAGCATAGTTCCTTCAGGGCCTCCCAGGAAAAGGCTCAAGTGAACGCCCCTCGTCCCCACGAGGCTAGTTCGAAGCGAACTGCATTCCGTTCTCGGAGTAAGCCAATCGCATTGCAGCTTTCATGCTCGTGTCGAGGTTTGAGTTAAAATTTTTTCAGCAATAGACTGACACCATTTATTCGCTGCCAAAATGGTGGATCTTGGAGAAGTGTTGGACATAGTAAACCAGCTTCAAATGAGCCACAAAAGTCAATATCGAGGTTTACTTATTTATCCGACGAAGTCGGTTTTGAATGAGCGGAACAAGTCTCTGAAGGTTTAGCAAAATTGAGGTATTTCAAAGCTAATTATTCACCTGCGCATCTTCAGAAGAGGTGGAGGTTATTTGTTTTCTTTCCATACCATCTCAATATTTTTTAAAATGTGGAAAATCACTATTACTCTTCGTGCGCGAAGCTAAACAATAATTCAGCGCCTGTAAATAACAGTACGGCCCTTGAGGTATGCCAGTAATAGTTATTTATTTGGGAACGCTGCATAGTCGTTGATTATATTTCTTTTCCCTAATTTAGATTACGACGAGTGCCAAGGGTTTTCTCACGACTGTCCAGAGTATGCGACCTGCAATAATACTGAGGGATCTTTCAATTGCTCGTGTATGTACTAGTAACATGAAGTTTAAAATTTTAACTAAAATAGATTTTGCCACGGTTTCAGACGTCATATTGGTTAGGGGAGGGGTGGGGGGAACACGGCTTAAATTATAGTGAATGTATGGGAATTTGGCCGATTTTGAACCATTATAAATACTTTAAGGTCTGATGATTGTGGATAGCGAGAATACCCCTCAAAAGGCACTCAGTTTTCGTGAAGTATGACGATCAGAATCAAGCTATAACGACCGTAAACGAAATTTGTAAATTACGTATGAACCCTTGTAAACAAAATTATGCAAATTCCCGAGGAGAATTTTCAGACGTTGTGCCTTGTGAAATGATCTAATTTTCGGTTGAGTGAAAAAATG
>NC_090896.1:7824713-7827213 GCF_036669925.1 Montipora capricornis
CACGATTCCCCCTATTTTCCCGCCTTTTTTGTTTGTATGAATACTCAGAAGTTGTATTAAGGCTTGCTTTTCAATCTCTACCAGGTATATTTATTGTCCATATAATAAAAAAAAAATTATACGTTAGCTCGAAGATATGAACTTTATGTTCTCGTAGCAAGAACAACATCTCACCCTTTCTCTGAGGTCACTCCTGAGATATTGCTCTTGCCACTCAAACATAAAATTCATATTTACTGTCGAACCTTTTAAAGCCAGGATTTTTATTTCATTTTAGGTTGACTTCCCCCCACTAGTAACATAAAAATATTCAGATTAAGGCTCTTCAAGTTTCATTTTTATCAAAAGCCGAACAATAGCTGAGATAGTCCTTATCTATGTTGAAACGTAAAACTGTGTTAACTGTACACTGATATGTGTTATCTATGTGGCGCATTTTCTCCATTGAGATACGGATTATTGATCATAAGCATTTGATTGGTTTGTTTCATCATCAACAAGTCACTAATTGTGTCATTGGTTCAATTCAGTTTTGTTCTCTTTTTAATTAGCAGGCAGTTAAGCTGATTGCGCATAAATATAAAGGGAATTACCGTGGTTATTGCTTCGTGCGTGTTGTAAAAGGTTAAATAAAAAGGGTGAAAATCATAAACATGTCTTGTTTCCTGTGTTATACCAACATGAAATGGTTTAAGGCAGCATAAAATATTGCCGTAACCGTCGTCGTTTTCTTAAATTCCCTGATATTTCTTCCAGAAGCCGTTACTCTCTTTTGCGTCCTTCCCTCCTCTGGAAAACCTGATACCCGTTTCTTGGAAGTCCCGAATTTTTTAGCGGGCGTATTTCCAGCGTCAAAAATTTCTCTGTGTCTTCAATTACCAGCTAAGGGGCTCCGTTGTTTGAGGATTGAAGTACGTACAGTGCACTGTGCACCTGGTTTAATTCTTGCTGGATCAACTCCAACCATCTCATTGACGTAGGAGAAATCATTGCCTTTTGTGCCAAACATCTCAAATATTCTTCGGTTTAAACATCAACATGCTCGATTTACTTCACAAGCTGCTTTACATTCCTGTTTCAAAGAGATTTTACACTGCAAAGCAGTGTGACGTAAAATCGAGAATAGACCTTCAATATTTGCTTCAACATGCGTTCGATTTTGTTGAACAGCGATGTTGAAACCATTTTTCGCCCGCCTCCTCACCCTTTCAACCGTTTTGAACGTCGAATCGCAGTTGACTTTGAATGCGTTTAAACTGTGCTTCAAAAATTAAAGCCATTCAACATTTCTTTTGTTATAGCGACTGTTGAAGGAAGTTGAAACCGTTTTCCCCCTCTTTCAACATTGTTGGGTATGCGCCTGCGCACCAATCGGTCTCTCAACGACGTATCCATAGTAACAAGTCCGTAACCATAGTAACAACCGCACTGCAACCTGGGACTGCATGAGTACCTGGCTTCTCTTGAAGCTTTGTTGAATCAAATGTTGAGGATGTGTTGAAACTCTTTGCCCACTCGAGCAGTCAATACCGTTCAACATCGTTCAACAAAATCGATTGAATGTTGAAGGAAATGTTGAAGCAGTTTGCCCAAGCCGACGAGCCTTGAGACTATTTCCAGTCTTTGGATAAGAAAAAGTTGTTCCCAACTTAAACTTGAACTTTCGTCAGTAAAAAAGGCTTCATTAAGTCTTGAAGGTCCGGAGGCGGTTTCTAAAAGGTGTCATAACTCTATTCCAGGGATAAATGTGCCGAAATAAGACACATTTATCCTTGGAATAGAGTTACTACACCTTACAGGAATCGGCCCCTGGTTATTTGGTTTTCTGGATGAGTTGTAGTTTTGCAATAAATAGAAGACGTCAATCCCACCGTACCTAGCTTGAGACGGCGGGCTGCTACTTCAGTGTAATAAAGACATGAATATTTCCTGTTCTAACTTCTCCTTTTGTAATTTCTCGTTTTAGACGTTGGTTGATATCTGTAACAGACAAAAAGCTATATTCAAACAAGTTTCCTTGATCTGTGGCAAAATGCAAATTTGTGTCTGAAGTTTGTCGTTGCCGCAAACGTCCATTTTGCACGACACACTTCCAGCAATACACTCCATAACCGGCGCCCTCCCAGGGGTTTTGAGGAACAAGAAAACATGGCCAATTTGAACTGGGGAACAGGTGATCAATGTCAAAATATTTTAGAGAACAAGGGAAAAAAAACAATTTAAAGCAAGTTTGGGGATCAAAAAGCTGGGAACAAGTTTGAAAGTAATTTGGAGAACAAGGGAACACAAGCAAATATTTAAAGGGAACAAAGACCCCCCCCCCTCCCCTCCCTGGGAGGGCTGCATAACCTGCATTCAAGTTATTATCCACCAAACCAAAGCTTCGGTGCTTTTTAGAGCTCCGGATTACGTGGTAATGCATTATGAATGGGGGATCAGTAATCCCTTATGCTCGTTGGTCTTGGCCAGACTTTTTTGCCCTACAACTTTATAAGGCTAA
>NC_090896.1:7834713-7857213 GCF_036669925.1 Montipora capricornis
GTAAGTTCATTTTTAATGATAAATTATGACCAAAAATCAATCGTTACAATGATGAAAGAGACTGTGTCATGGCCATCCAGTTGATTTTATGTATCTGTAGTTTTACCTTATACTCGCCCCTACTCGCTATGCAGGTTAACGATAACCCTGAAATAATTATAATTATTTCTTTCACAGCTCAACTCAAAGCTTTGTGCCCAAAAAATGTCTGTTGAGCATACAGTACATACGTAATTTAAATTACAAATTAAAGACATTAACATCAACTTTGAAAAACAAAACTCTTAAGTACTGTAGGTGAACAGTTTTCAAAAACCCCAATTGCAATCCAGTTTCGTCCATCCCTTCCTCAGGCTTTGTAATTGCTGTTTTATTCAAACCTTTCTTCATTGTTTTAAGAAGCTATTGTTACTATACGTTTTGCTTGATTTGTTTTCTGGTTCCCTTTTGCTGAATTGGGCTAAATTTTGTGACATCAGCCCCTTCAAAACACCTGGTAATTTGCCTACTGTAAATTCTATAATAATTATAGCCTCAGGTGACGTGAAGATTGGCACTTCAAAGCTTTTTCTTTGTTTAGTAATGAAAAAAAATACTCTTTTTCTCAGCATGCCATTTTTCTCTGCTTGGTTTTTGAAAATTGTTAGGGCGAGCGGAAGTTCCTATGGAAGTCATGGGTTTAATGCTAGGAGAATTTGTAGATGAGTACACTGTGAGAGTCATTGATGTTTTTGCGATGCCACAGAGTGGGACAGTAAGTTTGCAGAAAACAGTGATTTATCCTGTATAAACATCATGCAATGCATTGATTTTATTATTATTTAGTGCACACGGGGAACAGCAGGGACGGCTGGTCAAATATTGCAAGTTCATTTTTATATCCCTCAAGAGATAAGAATTGCAGTGACACACCACAAGTTATTATTACAGCGGGTCTAAAACGCAGGTCACATTCCACAGGTCAGGGTTCATGTCACTGTGCTACATGTCCAGACAAATAAACGACACCAAAAGTGTCTCCTAGCCCTAATAACTCCACAAAAATGCTGTTTCTGGTCTAAGAGAAACGTTTGGCCTAGTTTTTCATCACTGGAGCAGAGACTCCTAGTCTTGACCTGTGGAATGTACCCTCCATCTGCGCCCAAGGTTGCTGCCTAACGGTCGCCCGGTCACCTGGGGCGCCTTATTTGCGAGCACAGGCGACCAAATTTCTGAACAAGTAGCCCCAACAGGCGCCTCACTTGATTCAGCCTCACTTGGCTCTTAAAAAAATGATTCGGGCTGCTAACTTTTAATGTTGGAAGCCTGCAGGGCTCCCGGAAAATTTTCTTAGGCAGCAGCCTTGAATGCCAATGTGACCATATTGTGGGCTCAACTTTAGAGAATCAATACTTGTATACTTGTCCCCAGCTAGTTTACAGCATACATTTTTGATATTGATCATCCATGTTATGGCCAATTGACACCTGTCAAAAGAAGGTATCCGCTGACCAGTATCACATGACCATATCATGTTCTCAAGTTTAGAGCTACATGTAATCGTGGTCAGCTGTTTTTTTTTTAAGTTGGCTGCTGACCAGATACTGGGTTTCGATTGGATTGCAGGTTCAAGCCAGGTTAACTTATTGTAGGAATGAATAACCCTGTACACATGGCTTTGCTTTTAGGCTTGGCTGAATCTATATATTATACATACAATGACAGAGCAGGCCTGGGCCAAAAGCCAAACTGGAAATTAATTTGTCCTTTGCAAGAATGTTATACTGTACATGTTTTCTGTATCATACTGTGTTGTTTGGCCCTCAGCCTCGCATCATTTGGTATTGATGAAAGTTTTAAACACTGTAATCTCAAAATTTTTGCTATAATTAGTTTTAACGACTGGTTCTTTAGAAGATCCATGTGTGGGAAAAAATGATGATTCCTCAAAAGATAGTTATTTTAATATTTTTGTTTTATTTATGAATTTATTTTATGAATAGGGTGTGAGTGTAGAAGCAGTTGATCCTGTATTTCAAGCTAAGATGTTGGACATGTTAAAGCAGACTGGAAGGTACATGTAGAGTTGTTATTTTGCTGACAGTTTCAAATATAAAATACAGTACATTGATTTCTTATTGTCCAAAAGAAAAAGAAACAAAAAACAAACTGAAAGGACAGCAGCAGTGGTGAGAAATACTGAACATCGCAGATACAATACTAAGGCTTCATGTATGTTTAAAAGAAAAAAATTTAACGAGGACAGGTGTAAACTTCTTTTTCTCTGCAACCTGTTTCATCTGATCACACAGATGTCTGTGGGGAGCTGTACAGTTCTAGATGCAGTTTCTTTGAGTAG
Source organism: Montipora capricornis (assembly GCF_036669925.1). NCBI lineage: Eukaryota > Metazoa > Cnidaria > Anthozoa > Scleractinia > Acroporidae > Montipora > Montipora capricornis. The sequence continues at coordinate 7,837,052 of NC_090896.1, forward strand.
ACTCCCTCCCCTTCCCCTCCTTAAGACTGCCAGAATTAAATATAGCCAACAGCAAACTTACAGTACAACAGGATTTGGAAACCTTGCAGTATTATTATTGGTTATTACAGTGTAAGTTTTAATCCATTCACACCTCAAATGCCCTAGGATGCCCCCCCCCACCCCCATTGATGAGTAAAATAGTCTGGTGTTAGACAGAGTAAAATCTATTAAGTCTCACTCCTTGGGGTCAATGGGTTAATGCATGTACATTTATTGTGAGCCACAGGAGGCATTTCAGAAAAAAATACTAGAGACCTTTAGCATACATGAGTATGGTTTGTCATTTAAGGAAACTGCAAACTGCAGTTTGCCATGTTTGCAGTCTCAGCAAAGCATTCTGTGTTTCATGCTGTTATGTACTTTTTTGTCAAGTCGAAGTCCTTTTAGCACCTGGAAACAGCACTTCACAGGTAGAAAGACTAAATTGCTTGCTTTTAAGCATGAAGCTGAATGATTTTTAATGGCATAAAGCCTACAGTGGTGGACAAAATTTGTTGGGACAGTCATGCATAAGTTGTAATAATTCTCATCAATAATTTCAAACATTGCCTTAAAAGTAATGCATTATTATTTTTTTAAACTAGAGTGCAGTTTCCCCCTGCCCACCCAATACAATGTTGAATGTCTGAAAAAAAAATGCAGATTCATGTTTACAACATTGATGGTGGGGTGGGGGGATGGACTGGGCACCAGGAGAACTTTGTCCATGTTTGCTTGCCGTACATCACTCCCCGCTGGAAGCGCTTGCTTTCATTCAAACGTGACCTGCAAGCTGTACATGTGGCCACAAGACCATGGTCTTGTGAGATCATCAGGTTTGCTGTATGCCATTTACCCTGAAAATCCTGATGCTAAAGGTCTCTAACCGTCATCTTCATTGTATCATATCATATCATATTTAAGCAATAGACCATAAGTTTCTATGATTTATACGTAGGCTGATAAACCAAGCGGGATGTTGGTAGACCACGAGAAGAATTCGTAAATCACGAGCTGCATTTACGAATTCTTTGAGTGTTCTTCCAGGATCCCAAGTGGTTTATCATGCCTATAAACCATAAGAACCTGTGGTCTATTGCTTTTATATAATAATTCAGAAGTCGCACTATTTTTCCACGAGTTTACTGGCACAATAAAACATAGCTGATTGACCAATCAGAGCGCGTGCATTGATTTGGTTATTATAAAAAATATCATATACCACAGAGGACAGAAGTGGGAGAATGTTGAACGGTAAGTTTGTATACATGTACAACTACACTTTACAAACTACATTTTATGAACCACATGTATGTACATGTACTTTACAACTACATGTTTCTTTTGATCATAAAGTGTTATTGTTTCGCTGTTGTTGTACTGTATGTATGGTGACTGCAGGAAGTTGAATGAAAGTGGATGGGTATTCTGATATCTACAGTAGCCAATCAACTTGTTTGAAAAAAAGAATTCTTGAATACATCATCTGATAAACAGTATTTGACTGTCAGTACAACTAAGTGAGGAACACACTGATTGACTGACTGTTTGACTAATGATTGCTTGATTGAGTGAATGACTAATGATTGACTTACTGACCAATAGTCGATAGACTGATTGACTGGCTGACCGATGGGCTAATATTGATTTAATTTGATTTATTTGAAGTCACCACCAAGTGATGCCCCAGTTGTAGACACAGCCGAACAAGTTTACATTTCATCACTTGCTCTTCTTAAGGTAATGTGTGCTGTTATGTTGTTGTAAATTTAATTGGGTTTTTATTATTGTGGAAGATTTTTCTAGTGGTCATAAACCAACCAATTATTAGAGATTCATCGTCCAAGGTGCAATAAAATATTAATGACTTGATAGAAAAGAAGCATTACAGTATTTTAAGATTGAAGTAAATAATTACATACAGTGTACTATCATTACTTAATATTATTATATGAATTGTGTTTGTAGCCGATATAACGCGCGCTCTGATTGGCTAATTGTGACGGAATTGCAGGGCATCATTCTCCCGTAATGCCCACGGGCCGATTACGGCCTTGCAAAAACAAAGCAAAAGATAATTAAAAAGCCATATAATAAACTACTTACTAATCGAGCTAGCTCGAGCTGTACTGGGGAATATTGGCTCTCGGTCGTTTTTGTACGGACCGAGCGCAGCGAGATCCGTACAGTCACGACCTTGGGCCAATATTCCCCAGTACAGCCCTCGCGCCCGGTTAGTAAGAAGTTATTGTTACACCGTACTGATTTCACTTTTGCAAATCATGAAGGTCTTTGATGAATAATAATTATTCTTTCTCAATCACTTCCAGTACTCACTAGGTAAAGTATTCTTATCCATAATTGCACGAGCCATCTTCTTTTTGACTCATCCTAAGCATTTTGGAAAGATTTTGAATCCTACAGTTTTTTCATTAATTTCATTAACTACAAATAAGTTCCTCTCTATCTAACTGTGAGATGTGATGATACTGTACATGTGGATATCATTACATATTGTATAACTGATTGCGACCCTTTACTTCAATTAAATTATTATTATTTTATTGATTGGCAAGATACTGTACCTTGTAAATATATATGTATATGGGAGTACAGAAGGTCTCAAATTCTACCCAACATAACACCTAGGCCTTTAATAGTTGTAAAGTAAATTTTAAAGTTAAATAACGTTACTGAAAAATACATGGTTACCAAGAATAACAAATTTGATCATTTCAACAAGAAAGAGCAGCTTCATTCACAGAATGAAGCATACTTTTAGTGGGAAAAGCATGGCAGATTATGTGGGACATGTGGACTGAGTTGGTACTGTGCCTGTACATGTACAGTGCGCAATTGTCTTAACGATGATTTGTATTTTGGCCCTTTAGAATTAATCTGGGACATTTTTTGTATTATGCACGATAGTTAAAAATAATGATAATTATGGCTACTCATCCTTGTGTGTTTTTTTTGGTTTTTGTTTTTCATGCCATTGTTCACTTGGCATTAATTTTATTTGACAGATGCTCAAGCATGGTAAGTTCATTTTTAATGATAAATTATGACCAAAAATCAATCGTTACAATGATGAAAGAGACTGTGTCATGGCCATCCAGTTGATTTTATGTATCTGTAGTTTTACCTTATACTCGCCCCTACTCGCTATGCAGGTTAACGATAACCCTGAAATAATTATAATTATTTCTTTCACAGCTCAACTCAAAGCTTTGTGCCCAAAAAATGTCTGTTGAGCATACAGTACATACGTAATTTAAATTACAAATTAAAGACATTAACATCAACTTTGAAAAACAAAACTCTTAAGTACTGTAGGTGAACAGTTTTCAAAAACCCCAATTGCAATCCAGTTTCGTCCATCCCTTCCTCAGGCTTTGTAATTGCTGTTTTATTCAAACCTTTCTTCATTGTTTTAAGAAGCTATTGTTACTATACGTTTTGCTTGATTTGTTTTCTGGTTCCCTTTTGCTGAATTGGGCTAAATTTTGTGACATCAGCCCCTTCAAAACACCTGGTAATTTGCCTACTGTAAATTCTATAATAATTATTAAACAGGCCTTCTGATAGGGTGCGATTAAAAAATGCAAATTATGCGATTTTTTCAGGGCAGATTGTGCGATTTAGAAAGGCCAATTATGCGATAAATAATGTAAATTATGCGATTTTTCTCAGCAATTTTAAGCGTGTTTTATACAGTTTCATGTTAAGAAAAACCCTTTTTTGCTGCCCTAAAGACATTTTGAACACAAAGGAACAGTAATTGTGTATCTCGATCGACAATAGTTGGGATAAATAAAAGTTGAAACTTCCGAAGATAGTCAATCACAATACCCCCATTTAGACGAGGGCCATTTCATTAGGGTCTTTTATACGAGAGAAAATAAGCCGCGGCTTTCTCTGGCCGCGGCTTACAGAAGACTCGAATGTTCACCCCGTATAAATGGTACAAAATCTACGTGCACGTCTTTTTCAAGCCCCGGCTTACATTGTATATTGACCTGGGAATATAATATTATATTCGTATAAATAGTTCCTTTTGCGTATTTTTTACACCGTGGCCAGAGTAAGCCGCGGCTTATTTTCTCTCGTATAAAAGGCCCTAATATTGCACGACGAGAAAAACATCAGTCCATCGTCCACGTAGAGCGTACCTGTGAGGTACTTTCTTGCTCGATTGTGAGCTGTCAGATCGGGCGGAATGTGGAAACTTCCTTCTTCGTCGAAGAAAAAGCGAGCGTTTTCACAACAAACTTATCCATGAGTAAGTTTTTCTCAGTTTTCAATGAAAGAAACTACATTTTGCCGAAAAACTTACAACTTCGCATATTTTTCACAAATCTCTTCTGTAAGAGAAGGCAACTATGTCATTTCAGTGGTGTGTATATAAGGGTGTGTTTGTGTTGCACCAATAGAAGGAGACTCGTACCAGGTCCCCGACAAAGATTTTTTTAGCCTTTTTACTGGGTTGCCTATGGGCAAACCCAGTCGAGGTCTACGTTTAGTTTGTTTGTTTTCTTTTTTTTTTTTTTTTTTTTTTCTTTTTTTTTTTTTTACGTGTCGGTAAAAGTCTTGCCTGTCACTCCCCTGGTAAGTAGTGTCTTTGTGTATAGAGCCTTTTGCGCATATTTTCTTAGGATCGAGAGGGTAGTGGAACTGCGTAGATTTCTCTTGTGGACACAGTAGAATCATTAACTTAGCCTGCAATGGCGTCGAAAGTCATGCAACGCGAATGGCGTTTTAGTGGATCCTTAAACAAAATATACCCTTATGGAGCTCAATAATGGAAAGTCAGTTGGATAAACTAGGCATGAATCTCAAAAGCGACGAGTACTGGACTTCGACAACAATCTATCGCCCGTCGAGACGAAATCAAAGTGAGCAGTATTTACCTGAAGTACATGGTAATTTGACACAATTGAGTTTCTTGTCTTCACGCACGCAATCAAATAGGAAGAGGTTTTCGCCTCTAAGAGCAAATATGTTGTTTGTTTCAACAAAATTTTCGCTGTAAAATGATTCTTTGGTATTTTCTGACTTTGTGAATTATAATATCATGTTGTGTATTGTATTTTGGAGCTTAAGGTTCAAATGTGATATGGGAGAAGTTTTTTAGTATCGCTCTGTAAGCAGGAAGGGTTCACAGGCCTGTTGGAAGCGTGCTTGAGTTTCAACAAAATGAGCCCCAAAATCAGTGAAAACTTGTGACGCAGATGACTAATAAAGTAGCTGCTATTTCCAAAGTGATGGAATTACCTGGTGATAAATCACGTCGCACACGTCTTGGAGAGTAAATTTTGACTTTGCATAAACAAGAGTTGGGCGATTGTGATCTTTGTTTTGACTTCGCTCATTTCATTGTCAAACTTTATCACACTTGACAGAAAAAGAAACTTACAAAAACCCGGTATCTTGGGCATATGAATTACGGGGTGGTGACTTCTTTGCCTAAAAGCAACTCACTTAACGAAACTGTCCTTTTTCAAACAACAACAAGGATTCAAACAGCTTCAATTCTTACAGAGTTCGATAAAACATGCGGTGGGGCAACCAAAGCGATGGGAGCTGTGTTGGGGTTTCAGTGTGAAAGTACAAACGGCTACTAATACTCTTATAACTCTTTTTTCATTATTATTTTACTAACCCACAGTCTGCAGTCTGCATTTTACCCTCAGTCTGCATTTTATCCCTGGTCTGCAGTCTGCAGTCTGCGTTTTACACTGACCGGTTATTTGAGTGGTTTTTGGCAACAGAGGTTAATTATTCGTAATGCGATCGCTTCCGTTGCCGTTAGCAATGGGTCGCAAATTTGACACTTTTATCGCATTATCACATTACGCATTGAACCACGTTATCTATTATTCCTAAAAATCTAAAAATATTCGTGCCTTATCAGTTTTCGGTCGAATTTATGTCCAAGAAGGCAGATAAATTGCAGAAAATATTAGTTTTGCATCCAAAAATTCGTAATCAACGCTAAAATGACCAAATTTTGCCTAGAAAACATATTTTACTGTTATTTTTCTTAAATTTTTTCGTTCAACTTTCGCTTTTATAAAATGTTTCAGTTTTCTGTAAATAAGTTATATGCTGTTGGAAAGCTTATTTTCTTAGCTTTAAAATGATGTATTTTTTCCCCCTAACTTAAATATTTTTTGAGAAAAAAAAACATGTTTTTGCGATGGCTGATTTACCGCGGTGTTCTGGCGGTGGGGTCAGTGGGAAGAAGAGTTAGGGCAGTAGCCAGGTTGTTAAGCTCTGGAAAGGATCTGTTTCGTCGTACGAACGTGGGAGGACCGGGTCATTAGGTTTTGGTTTGTTTTGGGAGGCCCGGTTGGGGGGGGGGGGGTACTCCCATATGAAACAGACGGGGATGCTCGTCGTCTCGCTTAGGGGTGTAAATTTTGGATTTTGGTCTCGCTTAGGGTGTTTCGGGCAAAGCGCCAATATTTTAAGCCGCCAAGGTCAAAATTTGCTTAAGTCACGCCCAGATTGGTCTCCTTTAGGAGTCACAAAAAGCTTGAGCCACGCCCAGATGGTCTCCTTCAGGGGTTAAATTTAAAATTTCCGACTAGCATCCCCGTGTGTTCCATATGGGAGTCCCCCCCCCCACCTCCGGGGCTGCACGTACCACAGGCAACCCAGTGTACCCTCACGGAGGGTCTAGTTCCAAGATAAATCATCTTAAAAATGGCTTATTTATGCAGGAATTCCTAAGAGACGTGTTGATTTATGTTTCATTTTATGAATTTTGTGCGTCCTTTTGTGAATTATGCGATTTTTCGTGAATTGTGCGATCGGATGCAATTTGAGGTCGATTGTGCGAAATCGCACCATCGCGTAATATCAGAAGGCCTGATTATAGCCTCAGGTGACGTGAAGATTGGCACTTCAAAGCTTTTTCTTTGTTTAGTAATGAAAAAAATACTCTTTTTCTCAGCATGCCATTTTTCTCTGCTTGGTTTTTGAAAATTGTTAGGGCGAGCGGGAGTTCCTATGGAAGTCATGGGTTTAATGCTGGGAGAATTTGTAGATGACTACACTGTGAGAGTCATTGATGTTTTTGCGATGCCACAGAGTGGGACAGTAAGTTTGCAGAAAACAGTGATTTATCCTGTATAAACATCATGCAATGCATTGATTTTATTATTATTTAGTGCACACGGGGAACAGCAGGGACGGCTGGTCAAATATTGCAAGTTCATTTTTATATCCCTCAAGAGATAAGAATTGCAGTGACACACCACAAGTTATTATTACAGCGGGTCTAAAACGCAGGTCACATTCCACAGGTCAGGGTTCATGTCACTGTGCTACATGTCCAGACAAATAAACGACACCAAAAGTGTCTCCTAGCCCTAATAACTCCACAAAAATGCTGTTTCTGGTCTAAGAGAAACGTTTGGCCTAGTTTTTCATCACTGGAGCAGAGACTCCTAGTCTTGACCTGTGGAATGTACCCTCCATCTGCGCCCAAGGTTGCTGCCTAACGGTCGCCCGGTCACCTGGGGCGCCTTATTTGCGAGCACAGGCGACCAAATTTCTGAACAAGTAGCCCCAACAGGCGCCTCACTTGATTCAGCCTCACTTGGCTCTTAAAAAAATGATTCGGGCTGCTAACTTTTAATGTTGGAAGCCTGCAGGGCTCCCGGAAAATTTTCTTAGGCAGCAGCCTTGAATGCCAATGTGACCATATTGTGGGCTCAACTTTAGAGAATCAATACTTGTATACTTGTCCCCAGCTAGTTTACAGCATACATTTTTGATATTGATCATCCATGTTATGGCCAATTGACACCTGTCAAAAGAAGGTATCCGCTGACCAGTATCACATGACCATATCATGTTCTCAAGTTTAGAGCTACATGTAATCGTGGTCAGCTGTTTTTTTTTTTAAGTTGGCTGCTGACCAGATACTGGGTTTCGATTGGATTGCAGGTTCAAGCCAGGTTAACTTATTGTAGGAATAAATAACCCTGTACACATGGCTTTGCTTTTAGGCTTGGCTGAATCTATATATTATACATACAATGACAGAGCAGGCCTGGGCCAAAAGCCAAACTGGAAATTAATTTGTCCTTTGCAAGAATGTTATACTGTACATGTTTTCAGTATCATACTGTGTTGTTTGGCCCTCAGCCTCACATCATTTGGTATTGATGAAAGTTTTAAACACTGTAATCTCAAAATTTTTGCTATAATTAGTTTTAACGACTGGTTCTTTAGAAGATCCATGTGTGGGAAAAAATGATGATTCCTCAAAAGATAGTTATTTTAATATTTTTGTTTATTTATGAATTTATTTTATGAATAGGGTGTGAGTGTAGAAGCAGTTGATCCTGTATTTCAAGCTAAGATGTTGGACATGTTAAAGCAGACTGGAAGGTACATGTAGAGTTGTTATTTTGCTGACAGTTTCAAATATAAAATACAGTACATTGATTTCTTATTGTCCAAAAGAAAAAGAAACAAAAAACAAACTGAAAGGACAGCAGCAGTGGTGAGAAATACTGAACATCGCAGATACGATACTAAGGCTTCATGTATGTTTAAAAGAAAAAAATTTAACGAGGACAGGTGTAAACTTCTTTTTCTCTGCAACCTGTTTCATCTGATCACACAGATGTCTGTGGGGAGCTGTACAGTTCTAGATGCAGTTTCTTTGAGTAGACTCCCTCCCCTTCCCCTCCTTAAGACTGCCAGAATTAAATATAGCCAACAGCAAACTTACAGTACAACAGGATTTGGAAACCTTGCAGTATTATTATTGGTTATTACAGTGTAAGTTTTAATCCATTCACACCTCAAATGCCCTAGGATGCCCCCCCCACCCCCATTGATGAGTAAAATAGTCTGGTGTTAGACAGAGTAAAATCTATTAAGTCTCACTCCTTGGGGTCAATGGGTTAATGCATGTACATTTATTGTGAGCCACAGGAGGCATTTCAGAAAAAAATACTAGAGACCTTTAGCATACATGAGTATGGTTTGTCATTTAAGGAAACTGCAAACTGCAGTTTGCCATGTTTGCAGTCTCAGCAAAGCATTCTGTGTTTCATGCTGTTATGTACTTTTTTGTCAAGTCGAAGTCCTTTTAGCACCTGGAAACAGCACTTCACAGGTAGAAAGACTAAATTGCTTGCTTTTAAGCATGAAGCTGAATGATTTTTAATGGCATAAAGCCTACAGTGGTGGACAAAATTTGTTGGGACAGTCATGCATAAGTTGTAATAATTCTCATCAATAATTTCAAACATTGCCTTAAAAGTAATGCATTATTATTTTTTTAAACTAGAGTGCAGTTTCCCCCTGCCCACCCAATACAATGTTGAATGTCTGAAAAAAAAAATGCAGATTCATGTTTACAACATTGATGGTGGGGTGGGGGGATGGACTGGGCACCAGGAGAACTTTGTCTATGTTTGCTTGCCGTACATCACTCCCCGCTGGAAGCGCTTGCTTCCATTCAAACGTGACCTGCAAGCTGTACATTTGGCCACAAGACCATGGTCTTGTGAGATCATCAGGTTTGCTGTATGCCATTTATCCTGAAAATCCTGATGCTAAAGGTCTCTAACCGTCATCTTCATTGTATCATATCATATCATATTTAAGCAATAGACCATAAGTTTCTATGATTTATGCGTAGGCTGATAAACCAAGCGGGATGTTGGTAGACCACGAGAAGAATTCGTAAATCACGAGCTGCATTTACGAATTCTTTGAGTGTTCTTCCAGGATCCCAAGTGGTTTATCATGCCTATAAACCATAAGAACCTGTGGTCTATTGCTTTTATATAATAATTCAGAAGTCGCACTATTTTTCCACGAGTTTACTGGCACAATAAAACATAGCTGATTGACCAATCAGAGCGCGTGCATTGATTTGGTTATTATATAAAATATCATATACCACAGAGGACAGACCACCAGACCACAATATTGAGAACCCTATTCTTTGCGAATAGTGTGTGATAGGTACTTAAATTTTAGTTGACCTGTTAACTATTGCATCTGTACAACGTAGGCTACTCAGTATGTTGTATGTACAATTACATTGTAGACTTGATATCAGGTAGCTTATCATTCTTAGCTTATATCCTCCTGTATCCTTATAAATTATTTATAAGGATAATGTTGACGAGAAGTCATTATTATTCTGATGCATTCTGTCACATTTCAGTGTGATGTGGTCAGGTCCTCTTCATCATTTCATGTCGCAGTGTAACAAGGGTAACGCTACACTGTACATGGTAAAGTGTCCCTGGTAGGAATCTGACTATAGGGATACTATAAGGATGCTGTTGTGATCCCTCTTCGGATCCTATAGGATCCTATAGGATCCTGTAGGATCCTACTCTTGAAAGTTCCTGAAAGATCTTACATGATCCTTTCCAGTATCTTGACCATATCCTGAGTTTAACCCATACAGGATTGTGCCAAAAGTATGTGATCTTGTGCAGGATCATACCAAGAAAATAGGGTCTAGTACTATATACAAGTTCCTTGCAATGGTATAGGATCTTAGGTTTGATCCCACCAACAGAAGAGAATCCTGTACAGAATTCTACCAAAAGTAAAGGATCTTGTGCGGGATAATATCAATAGAATAACTGCCGCAGGTTATAATTATTATGTGCTCTGGGTCCCGTCTCTTAAATGTCCTAAAAACTTTTAGGGCCCCAAAACGTATTTATGAAACAGCAATCCGCTTGTTTACAAAAAAAAAATTGGACTTTGGCAAAAATTTAAGGAAACTCAAAGAAAAACGATTGGAAAGTTTGATGTCCAAAAAGCCCTTCGTTGTTAACATACAGGGGGAATTGTGGCACTCGAAAAGTTGCGGTTGTTTTGAGATACATGCTGCAGATCCTCTGTAATTTAAAGGCCGGTTTACACGGTGCGACATGTCGACCCGATTTTTTTCAAAGCCACCGCCAAACATCGGGCCGACAAGTCGCACCGTGTAGACCGACCGTAAGTTAACTTTTGTCATTGCATGGCTTCGTGAAGCAATAGTAACAAAAAATGCGAAAGCTTGTAATGCGTGTACAGAGCTTGCAGACTCATGGTTTATGGTGATTAAATGTATTGTTTTCGTAATTTTTTAAGGCCAGAAATGGTTGTTGGCTGGTATCATTCTCATCCTGGATTCGGCTGCTGGCTGTCAGGAGTAGATATTAACACTCAGCAGGTAATAATGAATTCAGAATAATATAAAAAGTTGCAAATTAGAGCGATTATTAGAGTAAAGCTTCGCTTGAGCCACGTCACCAGAAACTGGCGAAACTAGCTATCAAACTAGGTGTTTTAATACGCTCTGCAAAATTAATATAGAGCAAATGGTCTTTAATATGCAATATTGCAAGTGCCGATGTACATACATCTGTATGCGAAACTGTGAAAGAAAACTAAATGACGTTAAACACAACATTTCATTCACCCTTTTATAACTTACCGAGAAACGTCTTGGTGTTCTTTTTTGGACAATTATGTTTTATCTGTAAGAAAAAAGATGAGAAGAATCAGTTATTTTTTTGTCAGTAAGAAGAAAAGTGACAAAAATTTTACGAACGCGGCAAACTTGAAGAAACTCACGGCCACTGGCCACCGGCAAACGTGACAAATGGCGGGAAAAGTGTGATCACGTGGTCACAATTGCTGTGCTCTCTACTCTCTCCAGGTGATCTGGTGACGTAATTCGGATGACTGGGGAGAAAGATTTTGACGCCGTATCCCACAACCGCGCTCGGCCTTATTTTCGAATTCAACATGGCAGAGACGAGTTTAGATCTTGTCGAGTCTACTTGAATGTTCGTTCAGTAACAGGAAATGTCGTAGACACGTAATGATCTGTTGATTTTTGGCGATGGCAATACTGCAGGGAGTTTGGAAACGACACCCAAGGCCGCGCGCGGTTTTGGGATACAGCGTTAAAATTTTTCTTCCCGGTCCTCTAAATTACGTTACCAGACCACCTGGCTCTCTCTCTATTAACTTGCTCCCGTAGTGATCTCCAGATTGGAATTCAGTTACAACTCCCAGCGCGAGATTTCAATTCTTACCATCCTCATTGGTTTTGGAAGTCGTTTTTTTTGGCAGAGCTCACGACTGAATTTGTACGTTTTGTCTCTCGTAGATTCCACTCTGACTGACAACCTCACTAATGAATTTCACTCCAACATTCAATTTTTACGAAAAATTAGTCTTTTCTCTCATGTTTACACTGTAGCTCATTTTTATTTCAAAAAGGAATTGTAAAATCATATGGGGAAACCTCACAAGATGAAAAAAACAAAACAAAAACATTTCTATCCGGCAATGGACATTCGTGACGAGTTTTCGGAATCTGTTTACGATAGCGAGAGTGATCAAGGCCAGGATTTACCAGTTGCGAAGTTGCTGGACTATACTATACACTGGCTTGGCCCTCTACAGTTAGGTGCTTAGTTACCTGGCCTATGAATGATAGTGAGGCTGAGTTTGGCCTTCTTTTGATAAGAAAACCAGCGAGGTTTCTATCAATACAAGGTCAACTCTAGCCTCACTGTCGTTTATGGGCCAGTTAGCTAAGGATACAACTGTAAAATTGTCCATTGAAACAGAGATTTTTGGTAATTTCCTGTTACCTTTCTTTGTCTACAGAGTTTTGAAGCATTGTCTGAACGAGCTGTGGCAGTGGTTGTGGATCCCATTCAAAGTGTGAAAGGAAAGGTATGATTCCCCCGCTTAGAACCGCCGTGTACAGCTTAATAAACAGTACCACAGGAAAGTACTGTCTGCTAAGTTGCTGTGATTTTGAATGGTCACACCATAAAATTCCACTCACTGACTAAAATGTTAGAATCACTCCATCACTCGAGGCAGCGGCGGAAGTCGAGCCTTCTTGTATAGGGAAGATATCGTTGACGGCACCTATCGTCATTAATGTACCAACCAGAGCCTCGTTGGCTGTCGAAACAATGGGTCTTTTGTTCCTGTGCTTGGCAAATTTAAATAACAAGAGCAATGTGTGTAAACAGATGTCTTCCCTATAGAGGTTTTGCATGGCAGGACCAATAGATTATTTTTCCTATGGGAACAAAATTAATGTTTTTTCTAATGCAAAACATTTTCATTGTTCCTGCCATGCAACATGGCTGCTGTGCGAAACCTCTATAGCACAATCAACAATAGAGTACCATTCATTGCTGCTTTCATTTGCATTCATTTGCACGGTCGCATTGAAGATTGAATTCATCCAAAGACAAACGTTACGCTAATTTATACATTTGTTTTTTGTTTAAAGGTCGTGATCGACGCTTTTCGTCTTATCAACCCAAACATGATGGTATTGGGGCAAGAATCACGCCAGACGACATCCAATCTCGGACATTTACAAAAACCATCAATTCAGGTATACAGCGGTTTTCAAATGAGTGTCGTAAAACCAAAACTAAAGTAATTACTTTGGCCAATCAAAAGGGACGGAGACAATCCGGTAAACCAAGCAAAACTCGAAGTTATTACACGTAACTGACACAAGGCGCGGGAAAATGTGCACGCGAGAGCCACGATTGGTTTTGGTTTCACTTATGATTGGTTGAAAAAAGTGGCGCGAGAACTATGAGGAAATCACCGAGAGAAGTAATGAAAAAACAAAGCAATTCGCTAATTACTTTCGACACTCAATTGAAAAGCGCTCTAGATGGCGCTTACTTCCAGCATTCATCATAAATTGCATTTGCTTTAGAGAGGAATCTTTGTAGGTGTCGTTGTTTACATTTTGCTCACAGAAGGCATCAAGGGCCTTATTCGCGCGGTGGCCATATTGGCCATAGGCAATAGCTTTCGTACCCCGAACCTCGAGTTGAAATGTTTGGGAACTAGTTTCGGTGCATGCGCAAAAGCAAGAGTTTTCAATCCCTCGGGACTCAACATGACCACAGTGTGATTAAGGAACATTGAAATACAGTAAATATATTTATTATAAGAAGGAATTCTCGGTCTAAGTGGAGCAATCTTGTTGGCTGATTTCTGGTCGAGATTTTACAGTACGGACCATTGCCATGGAAACGGTCCGTTTCAGTTTTCCGTATTTTTCCCTCCCGGGAAATTCACAAAAAGTTTAAAAAAAGTGGAATTTATTTTTTTCATCAGAACAGTACAACTATAGTGAGCGGAATTCAGTTTGACATGTAAAAGGTTACCGTTCAAGGTTCGCTGATGGAAAACGAAAATTCACTCAGCGGAGAAGTGTCCGATCGCTCAATGAAACAATGCCACATAAAAAGCAACTTGCTAACCGCACTCGATCGGGACCGTACTGCTGCGCGCGGTCCGTACTGCCACGCCAATAGGGAGTTTAAGCAAAGACGACAGCTACGGCAACGAAAACGTCAGTCCAAAATATAAATTAGCGCTATCGGAAGTATTTCGCGATTATTCCGTCTTGTTCACCTTGTACAATACAGGCGAACTATCCTGTAACTGGATGAGTACGAACGGTTGTAAAGTCAAAACAGAAAATGACTGTTTCATTGTTATATGCTCAGGTTGTTCTTCAAAACCTAAAATTTGGTGATTTCACGTTGTTTTGTGGAGTATTGCAAAGAAATGCACCAAAATTCGTGCTGCACGTGCAGCACGATTATTTTTCCTTTTAAAACCAATTTCTTGCTTTGAGGAGTTTCCGTAGCCGTAGCAGTCGTCTAAGCTTAAACTCCCTAATATTCACCAGTACGGCCCTTGCGCTCGTTGAGAGGTTAATATTTGAAGGGATCCTCACACGTATCTGGATAATTTAAGCAATTGTCTCTTATAGACGAGTGTCAAGTATTTATGAGTCAATGAGTCATGAGTCAATGAGTCAATGAGTCAACGAGTTAGTGCTGCAGTTAATTACACCATAAAATGAAAGCTGAAATTTCAGAGAGTGCTTAGGCCTACCGGTAATCACTGAAACAAGGGCTTAGGCTTAATCAACAAATTATTGCTATATTGACTGTGAGTCTCATTGACTCATGACTCATGACTCATTGACTCATTTGACTCATATAACATGCGTTCGCTTGATAGACAGCTGAAAAATACAGGCATGAGCCTTGCGATGCCGGTGCAATGCTCTTCCAACTGAGCTGTGAAGCCACTCAGTTGGGAGCAGGTCAATTTGTCGGGCCGAACAGCCATTCTAATTAAAACATGCTGGTCAGCGGTGGCCTCATCTCATGGTCAGTGTACTCGACTCCGGATGGAGTGGTCCGGGTTCGGGTCCTGGCCGGGGACATTGCGTTGTGTTCTTGGGCAAGACACTTTACTCTCACGGTGCCTCTCTCCACCCAGGTGTATAAATGGGTGCCGGTGAATTTAATGCTGGGGGTAACCCTGCGATGGACTAGTATCCCATCCACGGGGGAGTAGAAATACTCTTGGTCGCTTCATGCTACAGAAAGCGGAGATAAGCGCCGGCCCGATGGGCCTTCAAGGCTCGTAGCAGACTTAACCTTACCTGGTTACTTAGTAATTTAAAAACCTTGACATTCTGTTATATGTTTAGACACATTGAATGATTGTTTTTTGTATGTTTTCTTCTTTCTCTGTAGGCTTTGATTCATGGTCTCAACAGGCACTATTACTCAATTTCTATCAACTACAAAAAGAACGAATTAGAACAAAAGGTTGGAAAAGCAGTGACTTTGTTTACTCATTCCCGTCAGCTTAATTGTGTTACTGAACACTGATTATAACCGCTGTAACTTTTTATAGAAGAGAACACAGATTTTGACGGTCTCGTTGTCGTCGCCTTTGTCGTTGCTTAAGCTCCTTAATCATTCAAGAGAAAACAATATGAGCGATTCTGAATTTTTATTCATTCAACTGCAGTCGCTGTGTGTGAGAAATTTCCAAACACTTTTGATTTTAATCGTTATTTCCTGTGGTTTAAAGTTATTTTTTGTTGGAATGAAGCTTCCCTTTAAGAAACAGGCACTGAAGACCCCTGGTGAAAATCTTCAGAGGATCTTTAAAGATCTTCAAAGATCTTTAAAGATCTACAAAGACCTGCAAAAGATCTTTGAAGATGAGGATCTTTCAAGGATCCTTAAAGGATATTTGAAAGATCTTCGAAGATCTTCAATTGCCAAAAGGTGGTGTAAAGATCCACAAAGAGCCAGTGAGGATCCTTTGAGGATATTAAAAAGATACTAGTGAGAGTAAGTTTCAACATCTTGGTAAGGATCCTTACAGATCCTCAATAATTCTTTGAGGATATTCCAAGGATCTTAAAAGGATCTTTTAACTGATCTTGAAAAGATCTTTATTAAGATCTTTGAAGATCCTTGATAAATCCTCTATTAATCTTTAAGGATCTTTCAAAGATCTTTGGAAAGATCTTTGTAATCTAATCAAAGAGATCTTTCAAAGATCTTCATGACATCCTTGAGGATCTTCACGGATCTTGATAAAGATCTTTTCAAGAACAGTCAAAGGATCTTTTTAGGATCCTTGAGAGATCCTCAAACAATTCTCGAGGATCTTTTAGGATCTTTATAAAGATCCTTTGAGGATCAATCAAAGGATCTCCTTAGGATCTATGAAAGATCCTCAAGGAATTCTTGAGGACCTTAACGGGATTTCTATCAGGATCCTTAAAGATCCTTAAAGGTCTAAGACAGATGTTTGGGGGAACTCAGTAATTGCAATAAATTAGTTACCATTGCATCTTTAAAGGGGGTTCTTGAACACCATTAGGATTTTAAAGGGATTCATCTTAAAGATATTTTTGGGATTTTTTAAAGGATCTTTTTTGGGAGTCTTCAAAAGCTTTAGGGAGAACCTGTTGATGCCTCAATTAAATAATGTCCTGTACCTTTTTTGTCTCAAGAATTAGAATCTTTTTAGGATTATTAAAGGTTGTGACTGTCGAAACTGAGAAATAATCTAAAGGAGTAAAGGAGTTCATTTATACCAATAAATAGAAAAATCATTGAAACAAATACCCAATTGCGTTATGTTACATGCACGATACCTTATTAGATTTTATCAATATATTCTGACAAAAGAATCATTTTATTAAAATTCTATTAAATGACAATGGGTTAAGTGACAAGAACCGGAACGCAAAACATCACTAAAGAAAGTGCTATTGCTCTTGTTTATACAAGGATCATTACTTCATTGTCTAGCCAAAAAATGCATCAAATACAAATAAACCAATTGCTTGTTCTATAAGAGATCATTTACTTATTTACATGCACTAACTGAAAATTAAGTTAACATTAAGTTGCATGTCCAGTCTGAAAACATTGTAACCTGACCGTCAGCTCATCTATCCCAGTTATAATTTGAAGAAAACCATCGTCCAAAACTTGGAAACGGAAGTGAAGAGGGAGCAATGGGTGACGCATGTTCTTTCTCACTTCACTGAGATTACTAAAACTTAAACTTTCTCATAGCAAGCTTCACTTGATGACCTTCGAATGATTCCTTCACTTTTCAGTATGGCGTTTGTTCTTGAACCAGCGGTAAAAACCCATAAACGATCCCCTCGAACAACATAGAAGATCAGCCATCTTGGATTTGAGCCGCTCTGGTCAGCAGTAGGCCAGCACCAAAAATTGCGGGCTCACACCAGCCACAGATCGATGGCGGTTATTTCGATTTTCGGCTTACTGCAAGTCCTTATCATATTTTAGTTCTTTTACAATGTAAAATGCTTGTCCACTGGAAGGAATTGCTGATAATAACTCACCTAAAGAGGTAAGCGTTGGATAAGACAAATTTGATGCCATGGGCTTTTGTCCTATAAATCAAAGTGCAAGTAATGTTCTATAATTTATAAGCTTAATACAAAGTGCGGGCGTTGTAACGTTTTGTGAAGTGTCTTTCTGTTTACAAATAACGAAGCTTGTAGTGGAAGGTTTTCATAATCCTTCAGAAAAATAACCGACAAAAAGCGAAGCCAACGAAATGGACATTCACATCGAATTTAATTATCCCGGTTTAAAACGAAAAAGAACGCTTGATTTAGTTACATTGAGTCTGATCTGAGTGTTCCTAAATAAACAGCCAAATGTTGACACTTCCATTGGGTGCAGAGATTTCTTCTGGGATATGGTGCAAGAAATTTCATGATAAGTGGTCTGTAATTGGTGACCAAAGTCCACGATATTCTGTTATGTAAGCAATGAGAACCCAGATATATATGCTTCTTTTGTTTTAGACTCCATTACTGTTGTACTCAAGTCACCATTAAACCACTGCAATGAGCACTTTTTATAGCTTTGTAGTCAAGTTGTCACTGCCTTGAATTTCTGAAGAGGTTGGAAAAAGACAATATAATACTATGTATCTTTAAATCGCATTGTCCAGAGGAAACCAAGCTTAGGTACAAAGCGAAAAAAATGTTGTAGTTACTCTAATCCTGTAAGCTAAGCTTATGTTAGGTATTATTATGCAACAACTACAGTGATGGCAATGACGGTGTACAGAAATAAAACAGGAACCCACATATAAGAACTTTTACAAGTAAGAACGTTTTTGGCTAAGACAGTCCTATTTTAGCCTACAATTTTGAAATGGATTCTTATTTTGAGAAATTTAGTCAAACACTGAATACACAAATTTAATATAACAAGCTCTACCAGTACCATGTTTTCCCAGCAGCAACATAGTACCATTGTTTTAATGTTGCTTTAGTTTTGTTCTGTTTATCATGCAAAGCTTTGTATAAACTTCAGAAATGGCCCAAAATAGGCCATACCCACCAATGACAAAACCTCATTATTTTATTCTAAGAACCTGAGTACAGTCTGTAGCCTAGCCTTAGCCTACAGACTGTAGCTTGGAAAAACTTGGTTCTTACACTATATAATTTATTCAGGTTTTTACCGTACCTTTATCAAGCAAATATTGTCACTGTAGTATTAAATATATGACTTACATGACTTGTTCACAATGGAGGGAAAAAAATAATAATTAGTGTGGGGTTGCAACTGCTGTAATAGAAGGGCTGGAAGCAAAAACCTAGTAAGTGACAATGTTTGGCCAACTTTTAGTGCTCAAAACTAGCCCAAATTTTGCAGGTTGACTGGAAATGAACTTAAGAACATTGCTCTGGTAATTTTTTATGCAATTTGAGCTTTATTTTCAAGAAATAAGCTATGCAAAAGTACCATTGGCTTCATGTTTGAAAACAATGGAATCAGAGAAGCAGCACTTACCTTTCATTGTTCCATTAAAATTTAATGGCATTTATAAACTAATATAACTGTGTGTCGATAGCTCAACTGAATGATATGCACAGCAAAGTACACGACAGGTCGGTGGTTTGAGCCACTGATCAGAGTTATTTATTTAATTTTTTGTGCATGTCTCATGTAACTTAAATTTAACAAAGATCGATAAAATCGCAGAGAAAATCAAGAAAAGAAAAACGAGAGAAACATCTCTGTACAAACAAAAGAAAAATAATAAGTCTGATCGGTGGCTCAAACCACCAAGCTGCTGTGTGCTTCGCTGTGTGCATCATTCGGATGAGCTACCGACGCATACAGTTGCATAAAGCTTGTGCTATTAAATTTTAATCAAACAATGAAAGGTAGGTGTTGCTTTGCTGATTCTGTTGCTTTCAAATGCGAAGCCAATAGTATTTTTGCATAGTTTATTTCTCGAAAAAAAGCTCAAATCGGATAAAAACAATACCAGGGCAATGTAAGTTCATTTCCAGTCAACTTGCAAAATAGACCGTTTTTGCTTGTACATTTTGTTTTCCCAATACAGATTATGTCAGGAGGAGGAGGTTAATTGGTCCTTTCTTTTTTCTTTTGTATGTAAATCCAGCCAGCCCCGTTTACGGGGATAAACCCCGATCAAAATTGGATTGATGATGAGGCAGACATATTCATGCTTGCATGCACTCTTTTTAATGAGCAAAACAAGGACTAATCCTCCTGAGTATTATCACATGATTTGTATTGGGAAAACAAAATGTACAAGAGAAAAAGGTCTATTTAGGCTAGTTTTGTGCAAAACTAAAAATTGACCAAAAATTGTCACTTACTAGGTTTTTGTTTCCAGCCCTACATTATTGTATCCTTAATCTCCATTTTTTTTATGATTTTGACAATGATAAACACATCTATGCA
>NC_090896.1:7869713-7879713 GCF_036669925.1 Montipora capricornis
TTGCTACTTTAAGCAAAAATGATATTGTTATCACATTTGCTACAGTGAGCAAAAACATAATTTATTTTTTGATCACAAGGCTACCCGAGCAAATAGTCAAATTTCCTATCGTAAACAAGCATGAAAACCTGGTTCTTTGACTGCATTTGGTATGCAGAGCAATTATGTGAAAAAAGTCGTATTTTGGTTACATTTAATATCCCGAGCAAATTTCTACAAAAATACATCCTTGAACACATTTGCTTTCCTGAGTAAAACCCTGCAAAACTACACGTTTGGCCACATTTGCTATTCTGAGGAATCTCTGCAAAAATTCATATTTGAACACATTTGCTGCTCCGAGCAAACGGGTACAAAAACTGTATTTGCTCGCCTTTACTCACCTTGTAAAAAGGTGCAATGATGACAGTTTGATGAAATTTACAACTTCGGGGAAAGTACATTTGTACTTGCAAAATTTTAGTTTTAACATCATGTTTACTACCCCTCCAAATATTAAGAAAAGTACCATGTTATACCTACTTTCAATCACAACAGCAAATTTAAGACAAATGTTACATTTACGAGCGTTGCCTTGGATAGAAAAACTGTCGCAAATTTGATCTTTGCTTTTCAGCAAATTTAAGCAAACGTGCACAAATGTAGCATTTGCCATGCATTTGCTCCACATTTGCTATATGTGAAAATCCGTTTTTTTCGTCCAGTGAATGTGGCAGCCAGTGAAACGAAACAACTTCTTGTTTCGGCAGTGCTAACCTTTTTACTTTTACGGTAGATACGCCTTTTCCGTTTTGCAAGTCGTCTGCACTTGTCATCAAACCAGGCTTTGTCCCCTGTTTTCTTGGTAACCATTTTGCTTGGGATATAGGCATCCATGGCATCACAGATGACTTCCGTGATCTTTGTGCAGACTTTCTCTGGATCATTGTCATTGTCTTTGAAGAGTGCAGACCAGTCAATTGACGAAAGATGTCCCCTCATGTCCCAAAAGTTGGCATTTTCATAGCACCAAACTTTCCTTTTGCATGGCTTGTCATAGGATGCTGATATTTCCAGCTGTATGAGTACAGGGTTATGATCTGAGGTACCTATGTTGGCTAAGGTTGTAGCAGTAGCAGGTAGATCTGTCATGGCAAGATCTGTCATGGCAAGATCCAAGAGCTTAGTTGGTTAGAGCGTCGCACCGGTATCGCCAGGTCACGGGTTCAAACCCCGTTGAAGTTCTGAAATTTGCAGGCTTCTCTAAGCTCTTGCTAAAATTGCGTTCATAACTGCGAGGATCATAGCTTTACTTGATTTCATATCCGCAGTTCAATATTCATTTCATATATCATTTCGTTCATTAATAATTGTTATTTGGATTATAGGTGTAGCCTGTGAATAACAATAATGAAAAAAGTTACAATGATGATGACAGGAATTAAGAAAATTTGTAATGTTAACGAACTATGCTACTGGATAATGATTACTTTAATTACAAGAAAAAAGTGTTCGGAAATCTGACAATATTTTTAATGACACGCATCTCGCATTAGAAATGTGTCCCGAAAACAGAATATAATTTTCTGATCTTTGTGACGTGCATCGCCCATTAGCGATCGTCTTACACTTAATGAACATCCTTTTTAGACTTCTTGAGTTACTGTTTGTTGATAAGGCATTCACACTGTTCTTGAATTTCCGAAAAAACTGGAACTTGAAGGTAACGTTTCACTGACTTCAGTTCAAAAAAAAAGACGGCAGGAGACAGTTTAGCGAGCTACAAGTCCGACCTTAAATAGATCAAACAATCTTTTGTTCGGCTGAAGTGTGTCCTTAGTTTACACTCTTCCAGTCGGAAAGTATTATTTAATTGCTAGTTGTTGTGCTACTTTTATTTAAAAGAAAAGTAAACTGTATATATTGATAATACACATGTTGATCCACCAGTTGATAATAGTAACACTATACTAATCCACCAGTTGATAATACTAATTTACAGGTGCATTTATAACTTACAAAACAAAATTTTTTTCTGGATATATCTGCCATGCGCATCTCGAGATACTCGAGTTTCCTATCAGTGATGCTCACTAATACAGGGATATTTTTGCGCGGTTTAAAACTATCGGGAGAAAGTAGATCTTAGTAAGTAGTCTTGGTATCCAAAAAGAAAATTGGGGGTAACCATGCATTTTTGAGAGATAATTAAGCTTCATTTTGAGAAAGAACGCCATACATTGCTTTGTATTTTAAAGCTTTTTACAAGTATTATTCATGAATTATCTTGGAAAAATGCGTGGTTACCCCCAATTTTCTTTTTGGATTTCAATGACACTTGTCAAGAGACACATTTCCTGCATAATCACAAACCGGGGCAAAGATACCTTTGAATTAGTAGGCACCGTCTTATAAGAACGTCTAATTTTGGAGCTGAGGCTGACTGTTCTTGAATATTTTTGCAATGTGAGGCTGAAACCCTTGTTAAGATTTTTTTAAAATTTACATTAGACTTTGTTTCACCTGATAACTTTGATGGTGTTTAAGTTATTTTGAAACGATTATAAATAAGAACGGCTTATTAATAAAGACTGAGATGAAAACCATTGTTATGTCATACAAAATATGCCTTAAGGTATTTGGGTTAATTTACATTCATTTTCCTGTATTTTATGCTTTCATTTAAAATAAAAATTAGCAAAATAAAAACGTTCTTCATCGACTCTCAACCTGAGGAGTGTTCTTAATGGACCTTTCTACGGTTAATGACGCCATCTTGGCTGGGGTCCAAACACGGCAAAAAGTACAGCAAATGTATGAGAGTTTGGCCAACTCGGAACCGGTGTAACGCCACTAGAAAGAGGCGGATTTCCACAGTGAAAGTGTCTTTTTAAAGGCATTTATACTGAGTCAGGCTACAACGACCATAAACGAATTTTTAAGACTTCATTCATTCAAATTTCTAGGGGAGAGGGGACAATTATTCAAACTCAGTAAGAAAACCAATTTCAAGACGTTTGCCACCGATTGTGGGTCTAAATAAACAATACCCTTCATTTG
Source organism: Montipora capricornis (assembly GCF_036669925.1). Lineage (NCBI taxonomy): Eukaryota > Metazoa > Cnidaria > Anthozoa > Scleractinia > Acroporidae > Montipora > Montipora capricornis. Next base: position 7,872,753 of record NC_090896.1, read on the forward strand.
GCGCTAAAATATTCTCGTATATTTGCCCGCGGACTTTATCTGTCCCGAGACGCGAAATTTTTTCCGAGAGCGAAGCGCGAGGAAAACTGTGAGCTTCTGTGCTTGAGTCCTGTTCTTTATTTGTTTTAGAGGATTCCATGCAATTTTGTTTCTGAACCAGGGAACAGGGAGCATACCATGTGTTACGAACGTCAACAAAGACCGGTTCTTTATTAGTTACTATTAATCCGAATTCAATCGTTCCATCAATTTACTGCCATTTCAAGGCTACACACTAAGACAGCAATTAGATATTGAGCCGTATTATATGACGTCTCGATCGTTCAAGAACATGATGAGCTTTGGGTCAAAACTCTTACACAGTCTTTCCTTAGGCTAAATAATGTTCTCGAATCTTTTGACACTTTAATACCTCCGATATGTCCAGTATGTACTGCACACGACAGATTCCTTGCAAACTTTGACAACGTTGAAGCTGAAAGTAGTAATATTGCAGATCTTGAAAATGTCCTACATAAATGGCGAGGTGTTTAAGCAACTCTAGTGGATATGGCAGAATAATAAAGGGGACGGTTTTTGGCTTTTACTGAGTCCTGACAAGTGTGCTTATTTTTTATCGTTTCCCGTTCGGAAATTCCTCTGCTAATTGGTAGGAACTTAGTTAATCTTTAGTTAGTTACTCTTCCTTTATTCTTTCTTTATATTTAAATTTAGCCAAGGCGCGCGTTTTCTGATCTACACTTTAACCGCGCACCGGTGGCTCAGTTGGTTGAGCACCGGGCTGTCACGCGGCTGTCACGCGGGAGGTCGTGAGTTCAACTCCGGCCGGACGAACACTCAGGGTCTTTAAATAACTGCGAAGAAAGTGCTGCCTTTGTAATTACATCTGCAAACGGTTAGACTCTCTAGTCTTCTCGGATAAGGACGATAAGCCGGAGGTCCCGTCTCACAACCCTTCAATGTTCATAATCCTGTGGGACGTAAAAGAACCCGCACACTTGTCGCAAAGAGTAGGGCATGTAGTTCCCGGTGTTGTGGTCTGTCTTCTGTGGTATATCATGGTTGGGAGGGTAAAAAGGGCGCACTTAATTTGGAGCCTCGCTCTGTTGTGCGACCCCCACCACAGTTGTGGTGAAAGTGGATAAATAAATAAACATACAAGAATCAGTGCGAAACGTTGGAAAGAAAGATCTCATATTAGGTACGTGATAATCTTGTATAGAAAAGTATAATAAAAATTATATAATGAAGTACCTGTAGGTTGCTTGAATTTCAAGAGGGATGTCCTCGGGACTAAGATGAAATATTCATGTGGTTAATTGGTGCTTTTATCCACAATTAGGTAGAAACACCCTTAAAAACCACGGACCATGTATTATTAAGTCGTTTCACGTCTGGATAAGCATTTGGTGAACTTCACTGGTTTGCACTAAACTGACGGTCGAACAGTCCTGCACCGTAAAGTAAGCAGAAAGGATGAAACCCTTTGGCTGTACGACATTTCTGAAAGCTTCTCTGCTTATACTAACAATTGTCCACTCATATGCAGTTGCTACAGGTATGATACGTTGTTTTTTCACTCAATTTTACCTTAACCTGAACTCGACAAATTTAAATGAGGGCCCGTCATAGGTGTCAGTTTTCTAAAAACGTTCTTATATCGTCAGTATTTATGCTATAAGAATGAAATTAACATCACTTTATTGGTCCTTGTATGTAGTTTTAAATCGAGAAAAGTATTCTTTTGTTTGAACGTTATTTGATATGTTTAGCTAAAGGGTGTCGGCAACATTTTATATCTCGCTTTTTGCATTTGTTACCTTCTATCAAAGTTCAAAACAATGTTTTTGACGGGGAATTTAAACAAAGTATGGTATAAAATCAAAACACGTGAACAAACTGAAAAACGCTGACACCGCTTTGGTGAAAATTTATCGATTGCTTAGAAAATTTCAGAAACTTAAAAATCCCTTGTAGCTTAAACCTTAAGCTTTAGATTAAGACTAACTGTTTTTGCTTTGAGAACCTAACAAAGATAAAAACAACGTTCTGCAACCAGAAAAATACTTCGTTGGTTTAAAAACTACAAGATGCTGTCAATTTTATTGTCATAGCACAACCTGACGAAATACGAACAATTTTTTTTTAACGACATCCTTAAGACAAGGCCTCAACTGTAAACACTCCGATGTTGTCAAGGAGCTCATGTTCGCCGTGGTGTGCTCGATATCTTTCCCTTTTTTGTGTTCAGCTGCAATTCATCTATTTCAGAGAAAAAAGCCGACAAAGCTATCAGTCGAGGTGAACCTAACAATGATGTCAGTTTTGTAAACTTTAAAGAAGACAAATTCTCCTACTTGAATATCACCATTCTTGGGTACAGTCACGTTGACTGGATGCCCCAGTGCTCGTTTGCCTGTTTGGAAACTCCGACATGTTTTTCATACAACCTGGCTGCTTACCCGAACATCAACGGTAAACTGCTTTGTGAAGTTCTCCCATCGGACAAGTACAACAACTCGGACAAATTCATGTCCAACGAATTCTTTCACCACTTCAGCATCGCGGTAAGTCGAAAGCGTCCTGGACTTTTATGGCATACCGTGTGTTCTTGTGTTCACTCTCCTTTTTGATTCTTTTGTTCTTTAATATTTTTTTATTGCGATAATATTGACAAACCACAGAAATTCAAAGTCTTACGACGTAAATAAGATGCAATAAGCATGAAAGTATTAAAAGATAGGGACGCATTGCCTACATGAGAATAGTGCTACGAAGAGCGTCGCACACCATCACCGTCACCAGTTGTCACTGACGTTCTTTGTCGCCGAGATATAACAACCTCAGCTTATCGTGCAAAACCGAAAGGAATAAATTAAATATTGAAAGGCCAAGCTGTTATTCACCGTCAATGTCACTTTGTTACCTTTAATTAACTCCTTTTTAATCAGTATCGCTTATCAAATTGGTTGTTGAAATGGACGATGAAGGTTTCACTGCGTTAACAAGGACATGAGACAAGAGATATAAGTGATAGAAACCGACGTTTCGGTTCATCTTGCGCCATTATCAAGTTGAAGAAAATTTGCATAAAAGAGTGCCAAGCTCATTACAGGAATACTTTAGCACGAAGAGAATCCGACTGTATGCTGGTTTAAGATCTTGAATACACAGCATGAAATGCTGTGTATTCAAGATCAACAACGTATGAAGTAATCGTGTGGCCATGCCTCTAGCTAAGACTTTAGACAAACTCATAGCAATCGAGATTTAGCCTAAAATTCCACGCAAGTCTATTATTATATCAAGTAAGCCTGGATTAATTCTTTATAGTCAACATGTCGCGTTTGGCCTTGTAAGAACAATGGAACGTGTCTGCCATTGTACGAAGATAACAGCTACAAGTGTATCTGCAAAGCGGGATTCACCGGACGAGACTGCGAAAAGGGTGAGATCGGCATCCCATATCCTGTTAGTTGGTTTTAGCCAAGTAGCTAAGCGAATAATTTGACCAATGCCAAAGAATCGAACGTGCCATTTTAAAGTTGAATAACTTGATATCTATCCTCCAAGGCAAAAAAAAAAAAATAAGATAAATTATTTTATTTCAATCGTTCAAATATTCTTGTCCAAAGCATAAAGATGTGGAACGACCTGGTCCAAAACGGAGGGATATTAGTTGAACATGTATCTATCAGGTGCACACAACTGAGGGCTTCTTTCAAAAATAGGATCGAGATAGGATTTTCAAGGCAATTCAGTTAATGATGCCAGACATTAGCTCACCAAGGGGAGCCTTTATAAATGCTCTTTATAAAGCCTTTATAAATATCCCAGAACTCCTCCCTCGAGAGATTCAGCACCCCCACGGTTGTAAAAGCCAATTAAACAGAGCTATCTCAGCGTCAAGGGAAATATAATACTTTTCGCGGGAAAAAAATGTTCCTAAAAATAAATTACTCGAAAAGGGTCGACTCAAGCAATGGTACAAACGATTTAGCGTCTTCCGTTTCCTTTTTTAGTCAAAAGAACGATGCTTCTGCATACGGTTACTGAGGATACGGAAAGAAATGCATATTTAGCAATTATTCTACACGGGCTTGCTGGCTATGAAGTGATAGATAACCAACGAGGCGCATAGCGCCGAACTGGTTACAATCATTTTATATCCAGCAAGCCCGAGTAGAATAATTGTTTTATTAAAAACTCCACTGAGGATCAACGACTCTTCTTTGGTGTTCCTGGGGGTAGTATTGTCGACTAAAGCATCAATTTCTGCTTCGGTCAATTCCGGTCCGAAACGGCTTTTGTAGCCCCTTTTTACTCAGAGCTGCAAAAATGTTTTCATCCCGCTTTACTGCTGAAGCGTTTCTTGACCATATTAGGTACAGCAGGTATATGAACTGATAACCTGTGTCCAGCAAGCCAATGAAAATGCAGGAAATCTAGCTGTTCCTAAAAATAAATTTACTCTGGAAAGGGTTGACTTAAGGAATAAAGTGGAGATAAAGGCTCCCGTTGACGAGCTCCTGTGTGAGATCGGTAGTAGACAGATTTTGTTGCAAGCTCGAGACAGGAACTATGAAAACCTCATTCTCACTGAAAGGGTTCGAATAACCAACTACCGCCACTGACAGTTTTGTTTTGCAAGCCTTGCATGCCCACTAGTCACGTGATCATTTAACACTTTGACCTCCTGGTCGTTGTCATGTTGTTTTGTTTGAAATAAGAGTTGTAAAGTGCAGTCCTCGAGTTCGCTTTACTATGTTTATTTGGTTCCAGACATTGAAGAGTGTTCATCTGAAAACAACTGTAACGTTAATGCCAGATGTATGAATACCATAGGATCTTACAATTGCACGTGCAAAAAAGGATATCAAGGAGACGGAAGAAACTGCTCAGGTAAAGTCCAGTCTAATGAAGGTACTCTCACGACTGATGCTGACACTTCTGTTTTGCACGCCTTGCGTGCCCATTAGTCACATGATGTTTTGGCTCATCGACCTCTAAGTCGTCGCCATGTTGTTTTATTTGAAATAAGAATTTAAAAGTGCAGTCCTCGAGTTGGCTTTCTTACGTTCATTTGGTTCTGACGAGTGTTCATCTGAAAACCAGTGTCACGTGAATGCCACCTGTACGAATACTGTAGGATCTTACAATTGCACTTGCAAAAAAGGATATGAAGGAGAAGGAAGAAACTGCTCAGGTAAAGTGCAGTCTAATGAAGGTATTATTGCATCTGATCCTGACAGGTTTTTTTTTTTTTTTTGCGCGCCTTGCGTGCCTATGAGTCACGTGACGTTTTGGCACACGTCGACCTTTTGGTCGTTGTTACATTGTTGTATTTGGAGTGCAGTCCTTGAGATCGCTTTGTTCTGTTCATTTGCTTCCAGATATTGACGAGTGTTCATCTGAAAACGAGTGCCACGTGAATGCCACCTGTACGAATACCATAGGATCTTACAATTGCACTTGCAAAAAAGGATATGAAGGAGAAGGAAGAAACTGCTCAGGTAAAGTGCAGTCTAATGAAGGTATTATTGCATCTGATCCTGACAGGTTTTTTTTTTTTGCGCGCCTTGCGTGCCTATGAGTCACGTGACGTTTTGGCACACGTCGACCTTTTGGTCGTTGCTACATTGTTGTATTTGGAGTGCAGTCCTTGAGATCGCTTTGTTCTGTTCATTTGCTTCCAGATATTGACGAGTATTCATCTGAAAACGAGTGCCACGTGAATGCCACCTGTACAAATACCATAGGATCTTACAATTGCACTTGTAAAAGAGGAAGAAACTGCTCAGGTAAAGTCCAGTCTAATGAAGGTTTTGTTTTGCACGACTTGCGTGCCCATGAGTCACGTGGTGTTTTGGCACATCTCGACTTCGTGGTCGTTGCCATGTTGCATTATTTGGACTGCATTCATCGAGTTCCCTTTGTTGTGTTCATTTTGGTTCTAGACATTGACGAGTGTTCATCTGAAAACGAGTGCCACGTGAATGCCACCTGTGCGAATACCGTAGGATCTAACAACTGCACTGGCCAAGACGGCTATGAAGGAGACGGAAGAAACTGCTCAGGTAAAATCCAGTCTAATGAAGGTACTATTGCGACTGATGCTGACAGTTTTGTTTTACACGCCTTGCGTGCCCTTTAATCACTTGATGTTTTGAACAAAAGTCACAGCGGTTATATTGGTAGAGAGAAACGCAAGGGTAAATTTGACGTTAACGAAGTTCTAACCATTAGGAAATCAAGTCCATCACTTAACCGGGGTGGGGGCTACCTCTTCTTTACGGCTCACGAAATAGTAACCTGTTTTAAGATCATGTGACCGATAGTTAAATCAAGTATTCTAGTAACGAAGAGTTAACAGTGTTATTTCTCTTTTTAAAAGCCTCTGCACAAAGGGCCCGTCCACAGGCTGAATTATAACCTTCTGCCACCATACTTAGTCTTTCGCGTTTATCATCCTTCTCGTTCTCGTCCTTGTGCAATACGGGCGAAGTGTGCTATGAGAAGAATGGTCCTTCCCAATGGTATCCATTATTTTTATTTATTTATTTATTTATTTTATTTTTTTTTTGTTATTTAAACATATTTATGTACATGTTTGCCCCAAGAGCTAAATGAGCTCATCACGGGGGATTTACACCAAAATTCTAATTACCACATAAAAAATCACACAATTATGAATATCGCGTCTGACTTTCATCTCCTGCCTCCCCAGCTCTACCATAAGGCGAATCCTACTAGTTCCCCTCATAGCACCTGTCACGACTTCCCCGGCTTCATACTGAACCGATTCAAGGAGTTCGCTTTCCTCTTCAGTACTGCCGTCCCAAAGCACATCAGCATACTCCATAACAGATCTGATAACCGACTTATACAATTTTCCGAGTGTATCTGCCTACTTTATACCTAATTCCTTTTAACATATTTAATATTTAACTAGCTTTTTGAT
>NC_090896.1:7882213-7892213 GCF_036669925.1 Montipora capricornis
AATTGCCTTATTGTTCTTTTTGCTTAAGCCTGGTTTTCTTAATGGACGCAAGCACAAGAGATTCATGTCAAGTAAAAACGAACCACAAGGAAAGCACAAGCAAATTCGACTAGCAGTTAGAAGACTATCTCAAAACTATCAGAAACCCAGATATAGAATAAGTATGACAAAGATTCGCTAGTTCCATGAAGCGATGCGAGTGGAATGTAAACGGGTCTTTTTCACTGCACGAACATCACAGCTTGCGTTGTGCAGGCGAACGCAAGCATACGCGTAAGCACAAGGAAAAGGAAAATTGTGGTCCTTGCGCTTGTCCTTTTGCTTGCATCACGCCCGGTGTCACGGTGAAATAAGCGCTCTTTGTGCTTGCGGTTTTGCTTGTGCCTGTGCTTGGCTTAAGTGACAATAGGGAATTTAAGAAACGGTGACGACTACGACTACGACATCGCCACAAAGCAATAGCATCATTGGCTAAAAGATCATAAATACTCGTGCAGCACGTGAATCAATGATTTTAGCAATTATGTTAGCGGTCCTCTGCATAACGAGGACGTTAAATCACCAAATTTGATGTTTTGACGAAAACGTAAATAAGCATGCAACAGAGAATCATTTATTCTCTATTTTAACTTTGAAACCGCTCGTACCGATTTATTTTTAGGATACTTTGCCCACATTGTACGACGCGAACTAGACTGAATAATCGCGAAAGACTTTCACTAGAGCAAAGTTCTATTTTGAGGTGACGTTTTCGTCGACGTCGCCGTCGTAGATCTTAAGGTCCCTATTTAAGCAACGACAACGGCGACGGCAACGAGAACGTCACAAATGTGCATATTTAGTGGGCAAAAACAATAGCTTTGCACGCCCTGCACGTGCGTTTTTCACTTTTGTCCATTTCTTTGCCGTCGTCAGCAAAACAACAACGTGAAATAGTCAAATTTTAGGTTTTAAGGAGAACGTCAGCACTTGACGCTAAAGTTTCATTTTCTCCCCTAAATTAAGCGCCGTTCCGACCAATGTTATTTTTGAGGAACTACCACACCCTTGTCATATAAGAAGGGTTGACATGTTTACAAAGTAATTACAATCCCGCGAATTTATATTTTGAGATGACGTTCTCGGTGCCGTCGCCGTCGTCGTTGCTTAAGTTCCCTATTCCCTGATAGATCAACCGTAACACGTAACAATAATCCAATCTTGAACAGGGTATCGAATTTATCATTTTTGTCTTAATCAGGGTATCGATTTATCAAATTTTGTCTTAAACTGGGTTAAATGTCTTAAACAGGGTATCAAAAATCGGAATTTTGTCTTAAACAGAGTAGGAAAATCAGCGATATTTTTCTTAAACAGGGTCAGGGTATGAGGGGCCGCGCCGCACCTCCCCACCCAGGGATATATCGAGTTCCCCCCCCCCCCCCCCCCCCCGGGCCAAGATGGCAGCGACCAGGGTAATTGAAAACAAAAATAAGCGATTCTAAAATTCATTCATTTCAATTACAGAGGCTTTGAAAATTTTGATTGAAAACATCATGTCCAGGGTTGTCTTTTTATTGGATTGGAGGTTGTCTTTGAAGAAAAAAAAGAAAAAAGATCACGAACTTTTCAATTTGTAAAACACGTTTCGATGTGTCTTGCATCTTCGTCAGGTACGTATAATGATTTGGAAAACACTGTCCGAATTTATGACAACCCAGAGAAGCATTTTACATGATGAGAACGTCTAGTTTTGGAACGTTCTTAGATAGTTTTGCGATTTGAGGCTGAAAGTTCCGTAAGATGTTTTAAATTTACATGGTTCAGTATTTCAATTAAATCAATGCGGACGTGACCAAAGTGCTTGCTTGCTGTGATGTAGTATCAAATTGCTTGTCACATACTTGCGTGACTTGCTCTGATCCCACGTGCTCTGATGATACAAATGAGCAAAAAATAAAAACGTTCTTAATCGACTCTCAGCCTGAGTAATGTTCTTAATACGTTCTTAATTTTTTTTAATCGCAGCCTCAACATTCTTATAAAAAGGTTCTTTTAAAAGAAAAGAGTGTAATCACATTGAAATTCAGATAATTTTTTCAAATCTTTTTACAATTGACGGAGATATGAGACACATCGAAACATGTCTCACAAATTTTAAAAAGTTTCGTCATCTTTTTAAAAATTGCTGCTTCTGTAAAACAAAGGAATGACATACCTTTTTGGAATTTAATCCTTGGGTGGGTGAGCGAAGTCCAAATCCAACCAATCAGGTCACTTCGACTAGAGCATGGACTTACCACACATCACTTGACTTTGAAGATGAAGTCCGCTCAGGTCTAGATTGTCATAGCTTCCCTTCAAGAGGATTAAAGTTGAAGCACCTCTTAGTGTAAGATTCTGAAGTAACCAAACCACAGCGATTGAATTTCAAAACGAATTTTTGTTATACAAGGGTGCGAAGGAAGCTAGACGGTTGTTCGTTGTTGCTTTTAACGTTTAACTATTGGTGCGAAAAAGATGACGAAGAAGGACAATTATGATACCTGAAAAGCTGGAAAATTCATTTTCAACTTGGATAGCGTGTCTGAGCCCCACAAGGGTTCCTACCCTCTGAGCCCCCCAAGGGGTACTACCCCGATCCTCTAAAGAGAATCCCAGGCTACTGATTTTGGTACACCTCTTTTCAGTAGTGTAAGCTAGTAGTTAAATAATTCCTAAATACTCTATTCCGCTATGTGGGTGGGGCTGGTTAATTTAAAAAAAGGTTAAATGATGAAATGGTATATATGAAATGAATCATATAAGAACTGCGGATATGAAATCAAGTGAAGCTATTATCTTCGCAGTTATTAGCGCAATTTTTGCAATTGCGTAGAGAAGACTGAAAAATTCAGGACTTCAACGGGGTTTGAACCCGTGACCTCGCGATTCCGGTGCGACGCTCTAACCAACTGAGCTATGAAGCCACTGACGTTGGGAGCTGGTCATTTGTGGGGTCTAATGGTCCCGTGAGGAATGAATCAATGATGAAATGGTATATGAAATGAATCATATATGAACTGCTCCCAACGTCACTGGCTTCATAGCTCAGTTGGTTAGAGCGTCGCACCGGAATCGCGAGGTCACAGGTTCAAACCCCGTTGCAGTCCTGAATTTCTACGCAATTGCAAAAATTGCGCTCATAACTGCGGAGATCATAGCTTCACTTTATGAAAAAAAGTTTGTTATTAATTTTGGAAAATTTCTAAAAATCATGCCTAGTGCACGCCCATGAAAGGATTGCCTTGGTGCAGTGAGTACGCAGATCATGTACCACAGACAAAACGCCCCCCTTCGAAGCTATGGAAACAAAGAAACCTCACAAAAGCTCTTATTTTTTCCAGAGGCTCGTTTATAATCTCTGAGATTAATCCATCATCTTACACATTTGTTACCTGTAGACTGGTTTTGTAAACTGGTTCGCGCTCCTTTGTTTTTGTTGATGAAGCCAATTAAATGTTTTGCATTTTTTTTTTAAGTTATGTTTTCACGTTTATTTTTCAAGGTCATATGAAAGTCGCTCTATTAATGAAAACAAATGTTTCGAAAACAGAATGATATATATATATATATATATTTTTTTTTGTGGCGTGCGCTTCGCATTAGCGATTATCTTTGAGTTCGTGACGTTAATGTCTTCTTTTACTGCAGTGTTTACCGAAAAGCTATTCTCATCAGTATTCGTGAAGTTTCAGTCAGCAAACCTGAAAAGGCATTTTTTTTCGTTTCAGTGAGTTAAGTTGAAAAACCAAGACAAAGAAATAGAAAGAGACAGATTGGCGGTGTACAAGTCAGCAGAACGTCCACTGAACAAGGAATCTTTACAGCATTTGGCTGGAGTGTGCGCCTATTTTTCCTTCTTCCGGTCGGATTCTGTCCTTTCTTTACTAGCAATGATTATTTATAATTTCAAAAAATTGACTCTATAAAGGCAGCATTAATAATTTACGGGTGAATTAATAATTTATAAAACAATTTTGCAGTTTTTATTTAAAAAATATATCACCGGTCTATGCTGGAAGATGCATCAGAGAATGATAATATTTTGCGAAATGGAAAAAAGAACTTTATACGGCAAGACCCAGTTAGCCAAAAAATAATAATCTCTAATTGATAAGATTAAATATTCATGAACATTTGATAAATGGTGCCATCTCAGTCACAGATCATAAGGTACTTAGTAATTAATATTTCTAAAATGGCCTAAAAGCAATAATATATGTATTAATGTACGGGTGAATAAACCATGGATTGTTTTGGGCCGATATACTCCCCTTACAAATCACAAAATCATGCAAAATGCCTCAACAGACTGTCTTCCCTTCAAATTTTCTTCATGTTATGGCAATGTTCGGGCATCACACGAAACACATTAAAATTAATTTCAACATTATTGCATAGGCGACATATATTTTGACTTTACAAACATGTCTAATTTCTTTTCTAATTTCGAAGAAAACAAATGCTTTATTTTTTCCTCTCTGACGAATGCTTAACATCACTCAATTGAAAACAGTGAAAGATTAAAGGTAATAATGCAGTTTGTTGCTCCATTCCATGTGACGGTACTTTTAATAACTGCTGTTACAGCTAGCAAGGATGGAGAGTATTTCACAATTTCAAAGAATTTTGTTTTGCTTTTTTCAAATCTTCTTAGCCAAAACGATGATAAAAGGTTCTTATTCCGCTAGTTTATACTGGAAAATTCCTTACTTGATCTTTTAGTGTTTAATATAAGATTTCTTAGCAAAGCCCAGCTTTATTAGAGTTAATGTGCATCACGGCTTTTTAGAGGACCACTTTTTAGTGACGAGGATTCCGTGGTTAAACGAAGTTGTTAGTATTATTATTATCATCATGATCATCATCAACATCAGGCGAAAGAAAACGTTTTTAGTCGTTTATGTTCAGAACTGACAAAGAAACAGAAATACTCTACTAACGTAGCCCCTTGATTGTTTCAGAGAAAAACTGTAGTACGTGATACCCCTCTTTTTGTGTAAGATGAAAAATATTTTCAACTTTCTTTTCTTTTTTTTTTTTGCTTGACACTATAATCTCTCTTTAACGCCACACTATAAAAAGAAAACTATTAAGCTTTCAGTTCTGCCCTAGTCTTTATCTTAATTTGTCTCAGAGCCCTGCGATCGTGAACGTAACCAGGGAACAGGGAGCATACCATGTGTTACGAACATCAACAAAGACGCTTTCCTTGTTAATCCGAAGAAAATCATTCCATCAACTTATTGCCATTTCAAGGCTACAAGCTAAGACGGGAATTTAATATTGATCCATATGATGAGCTTTGGATCAAACTTGAAAGTCTCCAGTTTCTTAGGCTGAATAATGTTCTTGAATCTTTTGACGCTTATCGCCGATATGTCAAGCACAAACTGTCAACATATTTCTTGCAACATAGAGAGTTGAAAACTTTGACAACGTTCAAGCTATAGTTATTTCAGAGATCTTAAAAATGTCCTACATAACGAGGGGTTTAGCAGCGCTAGTAGATATGGCAATAATTATTAAAGCGGACGGGTATTGGCTTTTATTGTGTCCTAGCATGTGTGCTTAATTTTAAATCGTTTTTCATAGGGCTTCCTCTGTTAATATTGGCAGGAACTTATTGTGTCTTTGTAAAAAGCGCGCGTTTTGTTCTACAACGATCTACATTTTCTATAAAAGAAAGATCACCTAGGTAACTAATAATAATCTTCTATGGAAAAATATAATATAGTGAAGTAGTTCGCTGTGAATTTCAAGAGAGATGTCCTCACGGCTAAGATGAAATATTCACGAAGTTAATGAATGCCTTTATGCACAATTTAAGACATCGTTACCAGGTATCCATCTTCACCACAGCCAGATATCACTGAATCCGCTTGACAGGAACTTGCACCCTTAAAAACCACGAACCATTTATTGTTAAGTCATTTTACGTCTATATCTTTTCTTTGTATTTAAATTAGCACAAGGCACGCGTTTTGTTTTACCACGATACATTTTCTATACAAGAATTACTAGGGTAAGCAATAATAATCTTCTATGGTGAAGTATAATATAGTAAAGTAGTAATGTTCGCTGTGAACTTAAAGACAGATGTCCTCAAGCTAAGATAAAATATTCACGTAAGTAAATAAATGTTTTTATCGACAATTAAAAAGATCGTTGACAACTTCTTTTATTCAAATAAAAATCCGCTTGACAGGAACAGTACTCGCATCCTTAAAAACCACGAACAATTTATTATTAAATCATTTTACGTCTGGATGATCAATTGTGAACCTTACTGGTTTGCACTAAACTGTCGGACGGACAGTTACTGCAACTTAAAGTAAGCAGAAAGGATGAAACCCTTTGGCTGTACGACATTTCTGAAAGCTTCTATGCTTATACTAATGATGGTCCCCTCATATGCAGTTGCTACAGGTATGATACGTTGTTTTTTTCTCTCAATTTTATCTTCACCTGAACTCAACAAATTTAACTGAGGGCCCATCATAGGTTCGAGGTGTCAGTTTTCTAAAAACGTTCGTATATCGTCAGTGTTTATGCTATAAGGATGAAATTAACATCACTATATTGGTCCTTGAATGTAGTTTCAAACCGAGAAAAGTACTCTTTTGTTTGAACGTTATTTGATATGTTTAGCTCAAGGGTGTCGGCAACATTTTATATCTCGCTTTTTGCATTTGTTACCTTCCATCAAAGTTTACGACAATGTTTTTGACTGGGAATTTAAACAAAGTATGGTATAAAATCAAAACACGTCAACAACCTGAAAAACGCTAACACCGTTTAGATGAAAATTTATCTCAAAATCGATTCCTTAGAAAATTTTAGAAAATTAAAAATCCCTTGTAGCTTAAACCATTAGAATAAGACTACCTGCTTTTGCTTTGAGAACCTAACAAAGGAAAAACAACCTTCTGAGACCAAAGGAATACTTCCTTGGTTTGAAAACTACAAGACGATGTCAATTTCATTGTCATAGCATAACCTGACGAAATACGAACATTTTTTTTTAAATGACACCTCGAAGACAAGGCCGTAACCGTAAACACTCCGATGTTGTCAAGGAGCTTGTGTTCGCCGTAACGTGCTCGATATCTTTCCCTTGTTTGTGTTCAGCTGCAATTCATCTATTTCAGCGAAAAAAGCCGACAAAGCTATCAGTCGCGGTGAACCTAACATTGGTGTAAGTTTCGTAAACTTTAAAGAGGACAAATTCTCCTACTTGAATATCACCATTCTTGGGTATAGTCACGTTGACTGGATGCCCCAGTGCTCCTTTGCCTGCTTGGAAACTGTGACATGTTTTTCATACAACCTGGCTGCATACCCGAACATCAACGGTAAACTGCTTTGTGAACTCCTCAGTTCGGACAAGTACAACAACTCGGACAAATTCATGTCCAACAAATCCTTTCACCACTTCAGCATCGCGGTAAGTCGTAAGTCTTGGACGTTTATGGCGTACGGTGTGTGTTTTTGTGGTCTTTCTCCTTTTTAATTCTTCTCTTATTTATTCATTTATTTTTTATTGCAAACCACAGAAATTCAAAGTTTTATGGCAAATAAGATGTGATGTGCATAAAAGTATCAAAAAATAGGTACGCATTGCGTACATGCGAACAGTGCTACGAAGAACGTCGCAGACCAGTTGTCGCTGACGTTCTTTGTCGCCCAGACATAACAACCTCAGTTTATCGTCCAAAACCGAAAGAAATAAATTAATATTGAAAGGCCAAGCCGTTATTGACCGTCAATGTCACTTTATTATCTTTACCACCTTTTTAATCAGTATCACATCAAATTAGTTGTTGAAATGGAAGATGAAGGTTTCACTGCGTTAAAAAGGATGTATGAAGCGATCGCGTGGCCATGCCTTTGGCTAAGACTTTACACAAACTCATAGCAATCAAGATTTAGTGTAACATTCCACGCAAGTCTATTATTATATCAAATAAATCTGGATTAATTCTTTATAGTCAACATGTAGTGGTTGGCCTTGTAAGAACAATGGAACGTGTCTGCCATTGTACGAAGAGAACAGCTACAAGTGTTTCTGCAAAGCGGGATTCACCGGACGACACTGCGAAAACGGTGAGATCGGCATCCCATATCCTGTTAGTTGCGAATAATTTGACCAATGCCAAAGAATCGAACGCGCCATTTTAAAGTTGAATAACTTGATATCTATCCTCCAAGGCAAAAAAAAAGAAAGAGAAATTATCTTATTTCAATCGTTCACATATTCTTGTCTAAAGCATAAAGATGTGGGACGACCTGGTTCAAAACGGAGGGATATTAGTTGAACATGTATCTATCAGGTGCACACAACTGAGCGCGTCTTTCAAAAACAGGATCGAAATAGGATTTTTCAAGGCAATTCAGTAAATGATGCCAGACATGAGCTCACCAAGGGGAGCCTTTATAAACGCTCTTTATAAAGCCTTTATAAATCTCCCATAATTGGCCAAGGAGTCAAACCCTTTCCCGAGTAGATTTATTCACAGAACTCCTCCCTCGAGAGATTCAGCACCCCCACAGTTGTAAAAGCCAATCAAACAGAGCTATCTCAGCGTCAAGGGAAATATAATACTTTTCGCGGGAAAAAAATGTTCCTAAAAATAAATTACTCGAAAAGGGTCGACTCAAGCAATGGTACAAACGATTTAGCGTCTTCCGTTTCCTTTTTTAGTCAAAAGAACGATGCTTCTGCATACGGTTACTGAGGATACGGAAAGAAATGCATATTTAGCAATTATTCTACACGGGCTTCTATGAAGTGATAGATAACCAACGAGGCGCATAGCGCCGAACTGGTTACAATCATTTTATATCCAGCAAACCCGAGTAGAATAATTGTTTTTTTAAAACCCCCAGGATCAACGACTCTTCTTTGGTGTTCACGGGGGTAGTATTGCCGACTAAAGCATCAAATTCAGCCTCGGTCAATTCCGGTCCAAAACGGCTTTTGTAGGCCCTTTTTCCTCAGAGCTGCAAAAATGTTTTCATCTCGCTTTACTGCTGAAGCGTTTCTTGACCATATTAGGTACAGCAAGCCAATGAAGATGCAGGAAATCTAGCTGTTCCTAAAAAATTTACTCTGGAAAGGGTTGACTTAAGGAATAAAGTGGACATAAAGGCTCCCGTTGACGAGCTCCTATGCGAGATCGGTAGTAGATAGATTTTGTTGCAAGCTCGAGAGGGGAACTATGAAAACTTCATTCTCACTGAAAGAGTTCGAATAACCAACTACCGCCACTGACAGTTTTGTTTTGCACGCCTTGCATGCCCACTAGTCACGTGATCATTTAACACTTTGACCTCCTGGTCGTTGTCATGTTGTTTTGTTTGAAATAAAAGTTGTAAAGTGCAGTCCTCGAGTTCGCTTTGCTATGTTTATTTGGTTTCAGACATTGACGAGTGTTCATCTGAAAACAACTGTGACGTTAATGCCAGATGTATGAATACCATAGGATCTTACAATTGCACGTGCAAAAAAGGATATCAAGGAGACGGAAGAAACTGCTCAGGTAAAGTCCAGTCTAATGAAGGTACTATTGCGACTGATGCTGACAGTTTTGTTTTACACGCCTTGCGTGCCGTTAAATCAATTGATGTTTTGAAGAAAAGTCAAAGCGGTTATATTGGTAGAGAGGAACGCAAGAGTAAATTTGACGTTAACGAAGTTCTAACCATTAGGAAATCAAGTCCATCACTTAACCAGGGTGGTGGCTACCTCCTCTTTACGGCTCACGAAATAGTAACCTGTTTTAAGATCATGTGACCGATAGTTAAATCAAGTATTCTAGTAACGAAGAGTTAACAGTGTTATTTCTCTTTTTAAAAGCCTCTGCACAAAGGGCCCGTCCACAGGCTGAATTATAACCTTCTGCCACCATCCTTAGTCTTTCGCGTTTATCATCCTTCTCGTTCTCGTCCTTGTGCAATACAGGCGAAGTGTGCTATG
>NC_090896.1:7907213-7909713 GCF_036669925.1 Montipora capricornis
CTTAGTAAACTTGAAGATAAAGGAAACTGAGACCACGAGGAAACGAATTTTGAAGTGTGACGTAAGTACATTATAAGTTCTTATCAGACTGACTCCTGCAACCCGGCATCAAAACAATTGTCAAGTTTCACACAAACTTTCAGTAACATACCTTTTTACTAACATTCGCCTTTATACTTTGCTTTCCCAAAAAAGTCATGTGAAAATACTGACAAAGTACTTTCTATCAAATTTGGGCAAATTTAAATCCTAACATCTATCTCTTTTATGAAGAAGACAGTTTATTAAATCTCCCCTTTATCGCAGAATTTTGGTCATTTACGAAGAAGTTTGTCTCAGTCCTCTTTTATCTCAGTTGTCATTTGACTAGCAATAGAGTTATTTTCATAGAGTTATGACATTATTGGATTTAAGCCTAAATCCTGAATTCAGAAATACAGAAAGTATCCTAAACATGCAAAAAAGCTAACCTTGGGCTTCATTAGGCCTAAACAAAAGTTCGCTTTTATGAATGTTGGCTTCCAAAATATTGAATTCAGGATTTTGGAAACTTAACTTTAACTATGACATAACTCTATGAAAACAACTCTAAGAATAGCTGTCCCTTCTAGTTATGCCTCTATTCTCATTTTATTGCAGAGCAAAAGCTAGTGAAGCCTTCAGACTCTTCCGCTGTCGAAATCCGGTCGACCTTTCTTGAGACATCTTACCAATTTAATTTAACGAACTCGCAATTGTCCTGGTTCAAGGTGCCTTCATAGCTTTTGGTGAAGTGGTACTTAGGTAAGTAATCGCAATAACGCATGCGCGCTTTTGCAGGCTTTGTTGCAACAACGTCTCAATTTGCATTGCGCATTTCACTACAATGATTACTCATAAACATATTTTAACTCTCTAGTTTAATCAAAGCGAGAGATTGTTAATTGCAACAAAATTCATGCATTCCACATGACCAATGCTATACGTACGTGACAAAAAAGGTCTTTAGGTTTAGTAATCCCAGTTAAATACTTTCAAATCGTTATTAACTGCGTGACTGTATTGTGAACGTGTTCATGGATTTAAGATTGGAATGTAAAAAAAAAACTGAAAACATTTCTGTAGACGTTTGTTCTAAATCTTTTATAGATGGTACGGTGGAAATAAGTCTTTCAGGTCAATTGAATCGAGCTAATAATTTTACTGAAATGGTGCGAGATCTATTCAATAGTCATAGAAGGTGTGGAATTAATTGTATTCCACTTTAAGATTAAGGAGGATTCACATCCCTTTGTTTTTCATTTACGTCATTCTCCCACGGTAAAAGAAATTTCCACTGGAAACTCAGATCGTAAAAAAACTTGCTTTAACCGGTAGAACAGAGTGTAGTTTCTAAAACAATCAAGTAGATAGCTGATAGTCGCTCCAAAATCCCAGTGTATGGCCAACACGGCCCATTGCCCTTTGGTGTAGAGTTACTTATCAATCAGCTAGGAGGTCGGAAAAACAGACAAAAACCGAAAACCAACAGTGAGGCGAAGAATCAGTCAACCGTTTTCGACGTGTCCAGGGATTCTAACTCCCTATGGCGCTGATTGGGGACACATTCAGGCCAAAACACAAACCTGTTCCTATCGAATAGTATGTGGGATCGTTAACGTCCCGCAGAGTTTACGAACAAGGGTTTTGAGACGGGACCTACGGTTTATAGTCCTTATCCGAAAAAGCTTTAAAGTCTAATCATTTGCGGATGTAATTACAAAGGGCAGCACATTCTCATAAGTTATAAAAAGACCCTGTGTGTTAGTCCGGCCGGAGTCGAACTCACGAATAGGCTCAATTTCCGCTGCTCTCTCGAGTCAGGTCTTCGTTGGCGCATGCTCCTTTCCCAAACAAAGGCTGGCACGCGAGTCCGATGGTCAGCGGTCAAAAATGGGCGTTCGAAGTTGGTGGAAAAAGAGTAAGTCGAGTGAAAGATTTATTTATTTTTTAAACTTCCTCGTAATGCAAACTGTGAATCAAAACAAAGATATCGGAATCATGACAAGAGTCCTCAACGAGATGAAAGATTATTTATTGTATTTAATGATCGCACATGGAGTGATTTTAACATTATTATGGAATAAACGGGTGAAAAAAAATAATAATAATCGTTCTGACCTGGATTCACCATTTCCATTTCTTTCGAGGACTATGTCACGCAGTTGAAGTAACTTCATGACACGCAAAATTCTACAAAAGAGGATGAAACAGCAATAATTACAACTAATGATGGTGATGATGATAAACAAACAACTATTTTCAAGTTCAAACACTCTTGATTATCAAAAGATTTTCCCGAAATATTAGTTGTTTCATTGGCCATTAAAAGCCCACTGAGGGAGAGATCACTATGCAATTTATTCTCATTACCTTATTTTATTATTTGGCTCTTTCTGTCTCACAAGGACTGGGAACTACAAAATTCCCAAATTTGATTGGCTGAAATCGATATTGACCGCGGTCTAGGTTTTCCCATATA
>NC_090896.1:7912213-7924713 GCF_036669925.1 Montipora capricornis
GAACCACTTTCGATTTGTTAAGTCGACGTTGGGTTTTTGATGGGAGCGGAAAACCGGAGTAGTTGGAAAGCAACAAAGTAGATAACCAAAGACAATCCACCCACAAATGAGGGAGAATGCTCGCACCACTGCACAAACCCTACTCTCCCCTCCCCAACCAAAATGTGGCAACAAGTTTCGAAAATCTAAAAGAGAAAATGATCTTTTAAAGTACATTGAAATAAACATATGTGTATACACGAGGAGAAAAGTCTTTCTTTTTTGTGTTTTTAGAAGGACGATTTCTTGCGGTCTCTGTTGATTAGATGAGGAAAAAAGGAACCTTCTCTTCCAAATGGCTTCAAATTTACATTTGAAAGGAAACAACATGGCGTAGGAATTCGCACTCTGGCTTCACATTTGAATTGCTAATTTCCACTAAATTATGCATTTTTTTCCTGCCACGTTCCAACTCAGGAAACTCTATGGCGAAACGAAATTTTTGAGATTTACGCCATTATCATGGCTCTTTTTCCTGAAGAATTGATACCCATGTTGGATAGTTGTGTTATGGAGGTCTTTACGGTCAAGGTTCCGTCTATATCATGTTATCAAAGGGATTAAGTGATGATTGCATAATGGGGAACGGGGCACTTGATCAAGGAAGAAAATTTCAAGGTGTTTTACAACGAATGCTTAACAGGTATTTTGACAACAATTCTATGCCACTCATATTTCTAGTCTCCGTCAAGCGGTGCTTGATTTACTATGTAGTAAAACTACCTAATATCAAACAAGATATACATGATTTTTCAATTAATTTATGCCAGTGTAAAATACCAGTCGTCAAGTCATGATCATGACTTATTTTATGTCTTATCGTATCTATTGATATAATATTTGTGCTTGAGGACGTTTTTACGTTTTGTAAAGGGTGTGTTGTAAAATACAGATTTATCTTATACTTAATATTTGTTTTGTAACTTTTTATAGACTGATCATTGCAATGTCGGGGCGTAATAAATACAGTTCATTATTTACTGTCACAAATAAGTACACAGCACACTGCGACAAAATAGGATTAGGATTTAAGTCGCAGACTCAAAAGAATGGATTTCCCCATACCACATAACACTTATTTTAAATAGGTTCATTAATCTTTATTTTTTGTTTATTATTTATTAGTTCACTTTCATATTCCCGGGTATCCCCATCACTGTGAATGTACAAATACTACTACTAATAATAATAATAATAATAATAATAATAATAATAATAATAATACTCTCAGCCTATGGTTTCAATGAAGAAAGTGATCACAAACGACCATGGTACCAACAAAGACCACCGATACCGGTCATAGAGAACTCACTAGCCAAAGTAAATTGGAACATTGAATTCCATATGGAGAAAAAGCCGGAAAACAACGCCAACAAAGTAGATATAGCAGTAATGGACAAAGAAAAGAAGGTATGGCTACTCATCGAAGGAACGGTTTGCGGTATAGGCTTGATATCAGATAGGTGGAAGACCAAGCAAGACAAATACAGAGAGTTAAGGACGGGTATTAAACAACAATACCCTGATTACAAAGTCAACCAAGTAAATGTAGTTTTTGATTTCCTAGCAGAATACCACCAGTGCTTGAAGAATGATCTCAATGAACATTTAACTGGAAAGAACGAAGAAGAGACGCAATATCTAATAATGAAGAGCCAGAAATGGATCATATCACAAAACGTTGAAATAGTTAAGAACTTTTATACCTATAAGAGATAGGAAGAACGGAGCAGAGCGTTGAAAGGAATAGTCTAACTGAACATTCATATTTATAAATTATATAGCATAGCCTAGGACTAGTCTCGCTGTGCTATTGATCATGTAAAACCGCAATATCACTAAGTGTCCATAATAATAATGATGATGATGATGATGATGATGATGATGATACCAATAATAGTAATAAGGCAAAATAGGATATAAAAAGCTAAGGCACACAAACTTAACGAGGAGGACAAAAGTAATATGATACGACGTCTATTATGGAGAGGATGAAATGGTATATTATTACCCACCCTTTTAACTTATAGAGAAGTCGTTATACTTGCTATTTGTTATCTGGACACTGATGAAATCCTAAAAATTGATATCTTCACCGCACGCAGTGAAGATATTCTTTTTATCTTTCAAATGTCAGGATATGGTTGTCGTCATGGTAACTGACACGATTAGGCAATAAAAATCGAGCTTTCCCTTCTTGTCCTTTTATGTAATTGTTTTCTACTACATTAACATTTTTATGGTTCAATTTGAGATTATCGTGATTTGTTTTTCGTACATCTGTAACCTTTACATTTCGTTGCATGTTACACAACATGCGTGTCTTCAACGGTTAGTTACCACTTATTTTCCAATTCAAAAATGAATACCACAAGTTGTTTAAATCTAGACATTTCATCAGTGTCCATATAATAACAAGAACATTACATGGCCGCTTGGAGATGCGAATTTTCTCTTCTCGTGTTGATATTATCTTGAGTGTGGAAGCTTGAATACTTGTTGGGCTAGTAACTGATGGGTTAAAAACGAGCAAGTCAACCGGAAAATGGCAATTGTTTTAATTAGCTTTAACACAACTCAAAATGTACTGTTGATCTAGTACTAATGTAATTTCTTGATACTTTTATGATACGAACATTTGGTTTTTCAAAGGAGTTTCTTCAATAAATTCTTATCATGTAATTGTGAAATTCTTTGAAATTATCAAAGAAATTGGTGCAGGTCAAATTGCCATATTAAAAAGACAAAATGGGTGAGAATTTGATCTTTATCTTCTTCTTCGATAAAATCAAATTTTCGTGTTGTTTGGAAAGTGACCCTTTTGTTTTAATGATGCATTTAAGAAGAAGTGAAGAGGACCAATAATCTCCTCTGACGTATGGCCTTGAGTTCAGGAAACGAACTTCAAAGCCTAGTGTTTTCACCACACCCCTGTCCCCATTGTTTCTTTTCGGGAACAATTTTATGATGAATTTTTCGTTTCAGATAAAGTATAGCACAAGTGATGAGCAAAGTTGAAAGCAGTCACGAAGAACTGACATGGAGAGAAGAGGCGGAAGACATTGTCCTTAAAGATTGCAAAAGGTGAGTTGATATTCATTTTACAAGTGTGGCAGGCGAGTGAGTTTAGGCGCATTTTTTTAAAGAATTTCAAACAAGGTGACATTTTTGTGCCCTAGATTAGGGTTAATGGAGAGTTAGGTACAGTTGACGGCGTATCGAGGCTATTTGCAAAAATGAATCATTGTTAAAAAAATTTCCCTCCCAGTTCTTAATTTTTTGGGTGGCTCGAACAATCAGCCGTCTCTCGTCATCTTTCGGCTTTTTCCAAATTGTGCTTTGCATCTTAGAATAATCCTAGTGCTGTAATCCCTGATCAGGCTCCCATTGACGAGTAAAATCGTTTGACGCCACATAGTCGACAAGGCTTGAAAACCGGTTTAATGAATGCGTGTACAAAACAGAGCCTCATAAGAACCTCTACATGAAACCCGGAAGTTGAGAGAAAGATTCAGTTAGCTATAAGCACCTTGGGTGCTTTATGTGAATGGATCTGGTCTCGTCTTGTACAACCTAGACTGCTGGAATATAATCTACACTTGCCAGATGGAACTTTACCAAAGACGTGCCAATTCTAGTAGCGGAATTCGAAGGATTGGGAGATTATGAGATTAAGTGAAAAAAACGGAATAAATGCCCACATTATTGGCACGATTCATCTCTTTGTACGTGCTTACGAATTTATAACTGCAAGTAACCGGTTAAACGAGGAAATATGTTCAAGGTTACAAGAACTGATTAGAAATGGTTTAGGCTATCATCGTCAGTACAATACGTATATTATTTTGGAGAAGTCCTACTGTAACGTCTAACCAAGCGGTTCTGGATACGCATACACGTAAATGTTCAAGTAGTCTTCCTTTAGACAATAGTGTCAAAGTTAATGCGATTTCAGGCAGAGAACTGAATACAAAAAAATGTCAAAGGAAAACTCTAAATTCTCACTTGTTATTGGATACGCCAAGTTGTGAACCTGGGAAAAATATAAAGATTAGCATTTCATAGAACAAGGATTATATCACAGTGGTGCTCAGTCGAGGAGGTAGACACCATGCACCGCATTCAAGGAAGTTTTCCGTTTTGGCTAAGCGTTTGCTTCTTGATAATCCATAGTGTCCAAGGTAACTATGATTTCCTTATTTTAACCAGCCTGGTGAAATAGAGCACTAACAAATACATATACTGAGTTAGTTTAACTGGCAACTCTTTTTGGTTTGACATATTGAAACAGCCATCGTGTTACAATTTTACGAGAAAATGATTGTTGAACTTTTGGAACAACTTTAGCAGTTTAGGTCCCTTCCAAGCCTAAATTATTTTTCAAGCTTGTTTATAACTCTTTTTAGCTAATTTTGAGCATCGTGCATGAATGCAGTTTAAAGTTGACAGTAGAGGTTGCTGGTGTTAATCTAAGGCTTATGTATAGTCCATGAAACGCTTTGCACGAATGCTTAATAAAAACATTTTAACAGCACGTAGTCAAATGAGAACTTTGATGTTTCTCATTTGAAATCTCAAAAACATGCATTCCGTATAAATTGCTCAATTTAAGGTCTGTAACTCGCTGTTTTCTATAACTATATATAGTTTTTTTGAGGAAAATCCCCCTACACGTAAAAAATGTATATATCTTCCTTAGTTGCAAAATTGTTTCTCTCTTTTTTGTTATATTATTGGGCAATGTCGTTCTTGAACGTTTTCAACTTCTGCTGCCTAGTGAACTTAGCTTTGAGAGAAGGATCGTGCTTTTTCGGAGTTGGTGCTCTCAGTGTACCCGGATTTCATGAATATGAAATTATGAATAAACCAGCACTTGGCCAATGACATGGAAGGATATGATCCCTCCAATGAACTCAAATTCATTGCGTTTCAGACAGAGACACGCCCCTTTCACAAACAGCACACCTTGCGTTTCTTAGCAAACACCGGCCGATAGCCGGTTACAACTAAGTATAATTCTGTAACGTAACAAACTACCAAGGTAAATTATGCTCAAATCCTGCAAGCTCGCACATTTTGCTTGCTCTTCTTTATTAAAGATATACACAGCGCCGCAATTGCGCGTGTGTGACGCAACTTCGGGCCAACAATGAATGTTATTTCAATCTCGCTTGTATCTCGCTGTTAAGTAATGAATCGAGTTGTCGCTAACTCTTTGCAAAGAGCTAATATTTCAGTCTGCCGTTTGCCCGTAAGATGACATGATCTGACAAAAGTAGATTTTTTGCTTTTGCTTGTGTTTCAAAGGAGCTAATGACAGAGTATTTCTTTGAATCATGTCTCTCCGGTAAATAAGCGGATGTTATGAAAATCCTAAAACTGGCATTTTGCGACATTGGTATTAGTCAATATTATCACGCTCAAAACCTCATACGAGAAACAGAAGGAATACAATGAATTAAAAGGTATTTTGTTCTTATCCTCGCCCTGACAAGTTGATGAGCAAAGCAGTTATTCCCTGTGGGAGAAATCAATTTTACTGATATATAATTTTGACTGCACAGCAAGTAAATGTCCCTAAAACAATAGGCATTCTGCGCAATGGGAATAAAAAAACGGTGTTCGAAAGCTGTTCGGGTCAACTAATTTGCTAACCAGTAGTGCTTTAATAAAATAGTATCCAAATCCATCAGACTCTTAAGATACTATCATTTAGCTTGTCTTTTAACTCTAAGTTCACAATGCAATTCGCATCTCTTACTATTGTTGTTAAAAAAGGGTGGGGTTGGGTAGGGTATTATTGTCAACTCGATGTTTGGCCAGTTGTAGTTATCCTCACGTGGTGAGCTGATGCCAGGAATTTCGTTAAAAACACTTCATAATGTTTGCTTTAAGAGTATTCCGCGAATTTCCGTGACTAAGCCATCTCCTAGATTGGCAACAAACCAACAGTTCCTTAGCCCCTTCTTATGTCTTTGTCTTCTTGAAAGTCGCTGTTTTGTCCGGGTCTCACATATAATTATTAGGGAGCTTAAGCACGCGCGTTTTCGAGACGCGGACGGCAACCGGAAGTGAGCCGTTTTCCCCTTTAACTTATTTTCAGAAAACCACATTTACATTGCTAAGTATCTTTTCACCATTAGAGATGATTCGTTAAAAATCTGGGAGACGCCACTGTCCTGGCACGAGAAATGTCCTCTTCCGGTTGCCGTCCGCGTCTCAAAAACGCGCGTGCTTAAGCTCCCTATTACCCCACGCGGTGAACTGATGGCAGGAATTTTGTTAAAAACACTTCATAATGTTTGCTTTAAGGGTATTCCGCGACTAAGACATATCCTAGATTGGCAACAAACCAAAAGTTCCTTAGCCCCTTCTTATGTCTTTGTCTTCTTGAAAGTCGCGGTTTTGTCGGGGTCTCACATATAATTGTTACCTCAAACGGTGAACTGATGGCAGGAATTTTGTTAAAAACACTTCATAATGTTTGCTTTAAGAGTATTCCGCGAATTTCCGTGACTAAGCCATCTACTAGATTGGCAACAAACCAAAAGTTCCTTAGCACCCTCTTATGTACATGTCTTTGTCTTGAAAGGCACTATTTTGTCGCATTCTCCCATATATGACCTCACGTGGTAAACTGATGGCAGAGATTTCATTAAGGCACAAAGAAAACACTTTATAATGTTCGCTTTAAGGGCATTCCACGAATTTCGGTGGCTAAGCCATCTCCTAGATTGGCAACAAACCAAAAGTTCCTTAGCACTTTCTTATGTCTTTGTCTTCTTGAAAGTCGCTGTTTTGTCGGGGTCTTTCATATATGACCTCACGCGGTGAACTGATGGCAGAGATTTCATTACGGCACAAAGAAAACACTTTATAATGTTTGCTTTAAGGGCATTCCGCGAATTTCAGTGACTATGCCATCTACTAGATTGGCAACAAACCAAAAGTTCCTTAGCACCTATTTGTCTTTGTCTTGAAAGTCGCTGTTTTGTCGGAGTCTCACATATATGACCTACAATTGACATGCAGGCATGGGCTGACATAAATTGATATACAGCTGCCTTCCAAGTGTACCGGATCTCTTGGATATGAAATCATGAATTAACACACTTCCCAAATGTAATGGAAGGAAATATTCCCTCCGCAGAACACAACTTCATTGGGTTTCACACAGACATGCCCCTTTTCACAAACAACACGCCTTCCAATAAAACACCAATTGATGTTTACAACTAAGCATAATTCTGTCAAAAGGAAGAAAAACGGTGTTTGAAATCTGCGAGGGCCAATTAATTTGCTGGTCTGCAGGATATTTTGATTAAATAGATATTACTAGTATCCAAATCGCTTTTTTCGTTAAGGCTGCCTGGATTTTTCATGTGTTATTAGAGACCGTTGCTTCCATTGTGCAGATCCGTGCGAGGATCACATCTTCCTTACGTCAAAACGTCTAGTGAGGTAATGGGGCGCTGATTGGAGAGATGCCAATTCCTTTTCCATTTGTAGCTTAAGACTGTATGTATTATTTTTATGTCGATCAATGAGAATATTTTGAGTCTTTTAATTCCACGTTAATAATGCAATCCGCGTCGACTCTTCTTCTTGATATTGTTGTGGGAAAGGGTGGGACTGGAAAGGGTATTATTGTCAACTCGATGATTGGCCAGTTATCCTCACGTGATGAAGATGGTAGGTATTTCATTAATGCACAAAGAAAACACTCTTCCGTGGCTAAGCCATCTACTAGATTGGCAAGAAACTTATAAGTACTTTAGCACCTTCTTATGTCTTTGTCGATCTTGAAGGTTGCTGTTTTCTCGGCAGTTTCAGATATTTGATTGATTTGCCATTGATTTTCGTTTGCCCTCGGTAAACAGGTCTCGTTTGCTTTCCAGAGTCTTACTAATGTACAATCCATGACACTATATACCTTTAAGACAGAGTGCCTGAACAATCTATATTTCCAAGAAGAGAGATGAGTATTGTCGGCCCCGTTTCACAGAGCTCCTGTTCATGATGATGGTGTTGCCTTTGTTCTTCAGGGACCGAGAATGGAAAAATTTTTATGCAGTTGGCAGGCAGCGATAATTATAAGTGCCAGTACGCGTACTTCAGTCAAGCTTTCCCTAACAGTTACATCCCTGTCCGCGTGTTTACGTCAGTTAATCACGGAAACGATTCATCGGAAGTCCACGATTCCGTTCTGGTATGGGTAGAAGACGTTTCTACAACCCGTTTCAAGGCGTGTATTGTGGCAGGCGGGCAAGGATCCGGTTCAAACAGCACCATCGATTGGCTCGCATTTCAAGGCTACCAGTCAGGTGTCCAACATGGACAAGCGAGATTCGCCCTTTTTACAACCGGAACAAAATGCACCCGAGTGACTTTCTCTCAGGTAAAATGTAATGTAAATTTGAAGAACATGCTTTAATCAATTTTTAGCTAAATTCTATGTGAAAGCTGTATCCCTTAAATTGAAGTTGCAGTTTGTAGTGACCCGTTCTTTAGATTGAAACTAAGTTCTTTTTCCAAATTTTTGGATAGTGTGAAATTTCCTTATGATAAAGATGCCTGTCGTTTGAACTTATTAAGCGAAATTTCCATGCGATGCAGTCACTAACAAAGAAGCTTAAGAGGAAGGTCAGCTCAAATTAGGCGAATTACTTCCTAAGTTGTAAATTGACGTCACCAGAAAATCGTCTGAGACGAGATCGGATTAAAGATAACTCAAATAAATTAAGCGGCTTGTCAATTTAACCAACCTTTAACCTTTAACTCGACTTTGATCCTCTTTAATGTGATAAGTTGTTATTTTTCTTTTGGAACTCTTTTCAATCCTGCTAAATTAAAACAATAGTCTTCAATAAAACCACATCTCATTGACGCACACAATCGGATGAGACAAACTAAAGCGGTATCAAAACGAGAGAAACAGAGGAATGGGATTATACTGAGAGCGGCAAACGAAATTATTATTATTATTATTATTGTTATTACTACTATTATTATTATTATTATTATTATTATTATTATTATTATTATTATTATTATTAGGTAAAGGTGCACCTTATTTAACGTCTGAAGGAAGCCGACGGTGCGCTCATTTTACCACCAACCCCCCCCCCCCCCCCCATCCCCCTTCCCCTCCCCTTTCAATAAGCGCTCCTTTTCAAGAGTACTTAAAGCTACCTGAAGCGACACAAAATTGAATGATGTCGAAGCAAGAATGTGAGGACACTAGGGATCGAACTCCGGACCTCTCACACAGAAGGCCCCGCACTAACCAACTGTGCAATCCTTACCCATATTATTATCATCATTATCTTTATCGTCATCGTTATCGTCAGCGTCATCGTTATTGTTATTGTTATTGTTATTGTTATTGTTATTGTTATTATTTTTTTTCTGCAGTGCACACATATGGATGCACGTAACGTAGCTTATGTCGTCTTACGGAACGCAAGTCTCTATAAAAAGATGAGATGAGATAAGAAAAGATAATTGCAACAAAAAAAAAGACATACAATCCTTAAAATTCTCTAATACTCTCTAATTCCTAAAATTCGTAAAATTAATTGACGGTGGCCTTGAAGGCCCGCGCTATGTTAAGCGAACTTGAGATAATAGCTTTCTGAACCTTTTCAGGACCTCCTTTCCCCTAGCGCCCACAAGTTTTTTTTATTGTTTCTCTAAATCTTTAGACCAACCACCTAGCACATAAATTACTATGTTGCGCTGTTCCACGACATAGCCAGGTTACTGCTTCCTTAACTCCCAGCGCAGTGGAACATACTTTTCCGTCTTCGCCCTCTCCTTCTATCGACGGTTGTCTAACCAGGGGCAACTCATTTCAACTGCCCAGACTCGTTTCCTCCTGTGATCCACAAACCTGTCGTCCTCTCTGTTGGCCTTGACGTAGCTTTGTTCGGCATACACTGATACATCCCAGTACGCTTGAGCTTCTGGAGATTCGTACACTGGTTTGGGCGCCTTAATGCAGCGTTGTGTCACTCCAAGTACTTAGACTGTGCTAAAGCAGGGCATCCCGCTAGAACATGCGCAAGAGTTTCTGTAGCGTCTCCGCACAATCTACATGTGATCTCCTGTTTTGATCTTTGCATACACTATAGTCGGGGTGAACTGTTCGTAAAGCTCCCGTACCCCGTAATCGTGTGGGTGGCTGCTGAGGGCCATTATTATTATTATTATTATTATTATTATTATTATTATTATTATTATCATTATTATTATATTATTATTATTATTATTATTGTCTTAATGCTTTATTTCTGGTGGATGTTATACCGACATTACACCAAGGAAGCGAGCCATATTCAATGGCCAAAGGTCCCTTGAGTCATTCCTTCTCCTTTCCTAATGGTAATCGCCAGCTTATTATTATTATCATTATTATTATTATTATTATTATTATTATTATTATTACTATTATCATCATTATCATCTCCACCACCACCACCATCATCATCATCATCATCATCATCATCATCATCATCATCATCATCATTATTACTATTATTATTATAATTATTGTTATTATTTTTGATTACAAAGGAACAGCAAAGCACACCTTCAGCCTCTCGGAGTCTGCCGTTCACAGTCCTGGTCACTAAACTCGAAGCATCAAAATGACCTGTTTGCACGCACGTATTCACTTAATTTTCTCTGTAGGCTTTTTCAACAGAACCTGAAGTCCAAGCTACTATTCAACACGGAAACTCTGATCAAAAGAAGGATGCAATGAACGTTTGGATTGAAAGTATTTCCAGGACGCACTTCATGGTCTGCTTAAGAGAGTCAAGAACATTTGATGGGCCTCATAGCAATCTGATTGTGGTATGTAAAGATCTGTAAAAGCCAAGTTCTTCAACCATTGATTAAAACTTAGAAGAGAGATAGATAAAATAAAGTCCATGCTAAGCTAGGATTTATGGGCTCGCTAGATTTCCAAGTAAGCTGTACAATGAATTATCCCATGGGACTTATTTCTATAGTCACGTAATAGAATTATTTGTATACATAGAGGATATTACATGGCCACGCGGAGATACGAAATTTCTCTTCGACCGCATCGAACGAGTGAAATATTTTTCAACACCAGAAGAGAAATGTCGTATCTCCAAGCGGCCACGTAATATTCTATTTATTCTGTAAACACCAATGAAATACCAAATCATTTCACGAAAGGCATGGAAAGGCGCAATTTTTATATGTAACCGTAGCAACAGTGATCTTTTCACGTGTGGAGATATCATGTTTTTGCGCGAAAGCTAACTTTGTATTTCATTGGTGTTTATATAATAAATAAAATTTTGTGATAAAATCTACTTAATCTTATAAAATGCTAAAAATTCTATTTGCTCTCTGCAATGTTATTCAGAAGAGGAACAATGGAAAAGACTATTGACTATTTTTCCGTTGCGACAATTTCGTTTAATGAAAAGAACATGGAAGACACACAATTGCATGAAGTAATAATGAGCCTGCTGCCGGGGACTTCTGCTACCAGAGTGGTATGCAATAGCGTACATAGACAATCACGTGCTTTTTTAAAACTTATTTTCTTTTCTTTTCAGAACTGGATGGCATACGAACATTATCCAACGGTCTGGAAAGTTAAGGAGTCGTCCAAGATCTTGTTTTCTAATTATGAGATACCATTAGCTCAGAACAATTACGCATTATGTAAGGTACGTATTTTGTGCGGCAATAGTTATTGGTGATTGTATGGGAAAAACGGTGAGTGACCAACGCATTAGTTAAATAAAGAAGGGTTGTTTAATATAGCGAAGCAGCTCCAAGAAGCTCCAAGCTCCAAGTTTTCACATCTACTTCTACATCTCTCAAGAAAACTAGAGTCCTTATGAGAGTTGCTACCCATCAGTCCAAATGTGGTGCAGTCCACTTACTGTAATGTCTGTTACACAGAGTAAAATCTATAAGTGTCACTATTGGGAATTAAGGGTTAAGAAAACGTCGTTAAATTTGATCTTTCAGATTATCAACTTTACCGGACCATTCTATGAACCACCAAATGTACTTACAACAGCAGTCAAGGACATTAAAAACAACTCCAATCCACTCTGTGCTGTAAAGGGTCCGTTAAGCGCCTGGGCGGAGGTAATTATAAGATCCTTTATTATCATGAAATTCAAGAAATTGATCCTTGACATATTTCAGCAATTTACTTTTGTTTAAATATTAATATAAATATTTTTTGGTTTTTGAGGATCAATAGACCATAAACCTTTGAAAACGTTTGGTTTGCTGCATTAAGTCACTTTGCTTCAAACGTTACTTTTAATACAGGAGATTAACCGTACTTATGTTCGTGTGTGCATCAAAGACTATGCTGGGATTGATGGCTAGAGAGACAATTTGGAAGTTCATTATGTTATTATTGGAGGTAAAAAGTGCAACTGTAACGTTTCGAAGAGTTT
>NC_090896.1:7929713-7947213 GCF_036669925.1 Montipora capricornis
CAAGCTGGTGGGTAGACTGACTTTGAAGGGACTTTGAGGAGAATATGTTCAAGGGCACCCAACGATTGAATGTCTTAAATTTTTGTCAGAATTACCTAAAATGGTTTCCACAAAGCTTTACTGAAGCTCGTTTAGTGAGTTTGTAGCTGCCCTATATACAAAATATTTATTTGTTCGGATGTTCTAGGGTTCCCTGCTACCAGGGGTCTCTTCTCTTTTTGCGTTCGCTGGGCTGAAAAGTCCTCTGCCATGTGTCAAAACTCACTCTGGTCCAACGTACAGAACCTTGTACGGTATTCTTCAAACTGCATTCCCGTGACATGTTTGCTGACTGTGCCTTGCGCACGCTGTGTTCCGCGCATTCCTTTGCAGTTATCACTGTGTTGTTAAGTGAGCCCACACAACATGAAGTATCACGTGAGGATTCGGTCGCTAAGTAACCGCCACGCATGCTCAACACAGTGAGTTTCGACTCATGGCAGAGGTCGCTTTTCACGTACTCGTCAACGCAGCAAACGCAAAAGAGAATAGATCTCTGCTAGGAAGGAAGTTCTAGGGGCACTTCGGGTCTGTAGAAATTTCTAGGTGGCTTTTTTGCCTCGCCGGAAGTTCTATCAGTCATGACAGGTCTGATGACGAACTTTACATCACGGATCATTACGTAGTCGTCCCTTTTTCACCGAAAATTTTACGGGACGTTTGCCTGATAGATAATTCTCGAACTATCTTTGGCGAAAATGATAGAAGTTATAAATCCTCCATTTTAATGCTATTCCAATATCATAGTTAACTCTTACTCAGATCAGTAAAATTGTAGCCTTTTTTCAATGTGGTTTCGAAATGTCTACTCACTCTTAACAGCCTTCACTACTTTTCCGAAATTTGTATAGGTAATCGCATGGGCCCGAAAGCAATTGAGGATTAATTTCACACGTATTTTCAGAGTTTTCACAACATTACCAGAAATCACGAAGCGACGAGGGCAATTTAGAAAACGTTTGAAATACAAGTGAAAATAATCTTTAATTGCAAGAGGGCACATTGCGATTACATTTTTATCACATTAAGGGCAAAATTATCGAGGGAAGCCCGTTCAGTGCCGCCACAAATGACAATCAACACGCTCCCATTTGGTTAAAGCTCAATTCAATAAATCGTTGCTATCAACAGAAATAGCGCTTAAAATTTATTTTACATGAGGACAAAAAAGTAGTTTAATCTGGAAGAAGATTCTTTTGTAACTTCCCTTGCTCTGGATAAGTAACTGCTAACCAAACAGGATCTCTTGATTACCGAAAGTACCCTGGTGATTAAGAAAAAAATGCCTTTCGTCTTAGCCAATCAGAATTCAGTAATTTTTGCCCCGTATGTGATAAACAAAAAAGAAAAAAAACCATATACGTGTGATAGATAAACGAGAAAATCCAAAGAGGGAGAGTGTCTCTTAATACAAACCATGCGTTCTTTGCATTCCGACAGGTAATGGGAGTAAATTCGAGCAAAAACTGAGTTAATTCTTTCTTTGTTTGTTCTTCTCCTCAGAATTGGTTGGCGTTCGAGACCATACACAGACCGTTATTTACAGAGCATAATAATGTCGGCTTTCCAAATGGGATATTACCATCCAAGAGTAACAATTTCGCTTTTTGCCAGGTGTGAAAACGTAACAATGATAAAAAAAAAATGCCCAGAAGAGGGCAAGGGGTTGCCAATCCCATTTCCATGTGCCCATTTCTTTGCAGATTACATTTATTAGTGTCGAAATCTCACTTGTCAACGGAACATTTATCACATTTCCCAGTGTGCAGTGTTATCAGGACCTCCTGATAACAGTACAAGTTCTCTTGCAGCAATAAACATGACTTCATTTGTATATCGTCATCCCTAAACACGTAGTTTTTTAGGAAAATAGTAATCACTATATACAGAAACGTTAAGAAAATTCGCATCTTGAGTGGACTTCATGATTACGGTTGTACAGCGGCAGTACAATTCAAAATGACCATCTTCCAAGCCATTCTATTTGGATGTAACGTGGCCGCTTTTGTGTTAGTTCAAATATAATCTCTCGGAGGCCTGTATGCCTAACAACTACAAGACCAGAACATTCCTCTTCTTTGTTTAAAAGTATCCGAAAACTGAAAAGAGACCGACCCAAACACGTTTCCATGGTACCAAGCATCGATAACAAACCCACAGTCCTTGAATTTCAATGGATTTTTGCTGCGTAACCCTTGTCGAAAGCGAAACTCTTTAATTATAAATGTGGTAAAGATCTACAAGCTAACGTGATCTGATTTTTTAGTTCGACTGCAAAGTGATTGCGGTGGTACTGGGTTTTAGTCTTTGATCCCGTTTAGTGGAGATAAACTTGTTTGTTTTATTTTCGCCAGAAAGACTCTGCACTTTGCAATTGACTCGCCATGAGAGATAGAGAGAGAATTAAGTAAAGACGACCTGTTGACAAAGATGATTTATTTTGTGATTTAAAGGACGTGAATTTTACGCGGACATACAATAACCACCCAACAGTCATACTTACAGCCAAGCATTCTAGCGGAGGAGGGAATACATCGCCAGATTGCAACGGAATTGTCAGCTGGATTGAGGTAGAGATTTAAAATGCGTGTGGGTTTCCAGGGTAGAGAGAGTAGAAAAAAAAGCTCTTTGGGTTGCTAACAATTGCTCAAAATAAGGGACATACCTATAGATTAAGCGCTATAGATTTAAAATGCGCGTGAGTTTACAGAGGTAGAGAGACACTTATGTCCAGAAATGCACACAAAGAGAGAGCAGGGAAAAAAGCACTTTTGGTTGCCTACAATTGATCAAAATAAGGGACACACCCTATCAAAGATAACCCGTAATAGCTCACTACGGTTGAAATTCAAGATTTCTTAGTATTTTAAGCCCAGGCGCGAAACCTCAGAAAAGGGGTCTATTATTTAGCCATGACAAGCTATCTTTTGAACATTACCCTTGCATCATCACCGCCCGCACGAAACTAGTGCCTCTCCCAAACTGCACGTTTCATTGAAAAAGAAACAGGGTCGTACGCTCCTGTCTTGGACTTTGATTTTTCAGTTGGCCTCTCCCCGTTGTCTAGCAACAAGTTAATTATCTTTCCCACATCCACCTAACACCATTAACATCAATAGTTGCACACCATATTTTGGCTCTTGATATTTGTATTGTTTTTTTGTTTGTTAGTTATCGTGCGAGAGCATCCGGTTGTTTTGGCTCTAGTTTCACCCGTTGAGAAAAACTGTCTGCGAAACCGAGCCAGCAAGAACAATCGATTGTCCCAGCTGAAGTGGGTAAAACAGCCACTCTAGTTTTTTGCCGTGTTTTTTGCCGTATTAAGGTAAAGAACACTCAGCGAAGGATAGGATGTAAACGCTACATGCCAACGTGCAAACACGCATAATTTTAATACCAATCGCAAACAACACGTGCCTTAGAAAATTGCCGATGCTAAAGCCCTGGCCAAACTATCGAACAGATTCAACGCTCCAACTTTGCTCGATCCAACATTGTTCGACCGTTTGGCCACCCATGTTGGATGATGTTCGTCCAACATCTTTTGTTCCATCAAGTGTTGGATGGAGTTTGCTTTTATCAAACATTGTGATCAACAATCTGCTCGACGCAACAAATGTTGCAGTGTTTTGCCGCTCTTCCAACAAAGTCGTGTCCTGAATCGATTGACGTTCGCGCTGCTAGCCAACCACGAATAACTATCTTTATTTGCAACAAACATTGCAGACGAGGATCAAGGGGACATCGTGGAAGTTTATGAACTCAACAGGCAGAAACCTTGATCAGCAAGCATGAAGCAAGGCCATATCTTTGGGACAGTTTCAGTCTCCTAAATGACTATCGCTCACTGTCCAGTTCAATAGCGTTTAAAATTTCAGCAAATTGATCCGTGCTCATTCTCATCATCTTCTAAAGGCTAATTTACCTTGCAGTGAACATACTCTTTTCTACAAGTTCTCTTAACCATTTTTTGGTTTTTCGTAGTTTGAATTAATCCATCATTTTCCGTCCTCAAACAGCTCCAGTAGCTCCAGTGTTAGCGCCAACTTGAACTTGAATGTTTCGTCAAGCAATGTTGGACAGTGTTTTCCCACTACCTCAACATTTGCATCCAATAATAGGGAAGATATCTTTGATGTCACTTATTGTCATTAATGTGCCAAGCAGATCTAGAGCCCCATTGGCTGTCGAAACAAAAAGTATTTTCTTAGATTGTTTGACCAGGGCTTAACGTCCTTTTTCAACT
Source organism: Montipora capricornis (assembly GCF_036669925.1). Taxonomy (NCBI): domain Eukaryota; kingdom Metazoa; phylum Cnidaria; class Anthozoa; order Scleractinia; family Acroporidae; genus Montipora; species Montipora capricornis. The sequence goes on from NC_090896.1 coordinate 7,933,999, forward strand.
GATCGTTTTTTTTTTATCAGAGTGATACTGCGCTTATTCCGAGGGATGTTAAGCGGCTGACGTCGTCTTTCAACAGGTTAACCAACGGCAACACAACGATGACAATATTCTTTTCACGAGTTTGTTCCACATAAGAATACACGAAATATTACAGACGTTTCGAAACCAGTTGGAAGACTCTCGAAAACATTTGATTCAAGCCTCTTGATGCTTGTTGAGTCTTTCAAACCCGAAGACTTCGCTCATTTTTCTCATCTCATCTTCCTTCATATCCACGCAAAAACTCGCGCTTTGCTTCTTTGAATATGCAAGGTGAATCACTAACAGCTGACGTCACGGAAATTTTTTCTCGGCTAGGTTTCGCAGACGGTTTTTCTCGGCGGGTGAAACTATAGTCGAAAAAACCGGATGCTCTCGCAGGTTATTTGTTACTCAGAGTAAGACAAAAAAGAACCTTGGGCCAACTAACTATCGGATTATCCTTTATAACTTGTTATATTTGAAGTGAATTTAGCCATTCTCGTTCCATACCCCCTTCTTTATTGAGCGGTGCGGGGGGTTGGGGAAAGGGTGAAAGAGTCCTTCGTGTATTAGAAGAATGTTGAAATCATATCTTCGCATCCAGGGCACGCCAAAGCAAATGGAAATGTATTGAAAACGAGGCTGTGATGTTGTTGCATTGCCTTTTGCACTTTAAGTCACTTTTGGTCATTGTTCTTGTTTTTCCCTTAAGTTCATCAGCAACGCAAGATTCAGAATTTGCGTCAAAGAGCTATTTGTTCAGCGGTTTGACCCACTAACAGTGTCGTACGCAGTGTTAGCAGGTAAATAAGATCTTGGAAGAGTCACGCTGTGTCACGGTAGTGCAGTTCATTTTGTGTTGTTGTACCATTTACGCGTCCCTTCTCACTATACAACTTAACGTTAACTCAGAAATTACTTTTAAAAAGCACAAACCAAAGCTTCGTGACAAAACCTTTAAAAAACTGTTAGGCTGAACAGTTTTAAAAAACCCCAATCAAAATCCATTTTAATCTTCTTCAATTTTGCCCATCCCTGGGCCTCCTTTTGTATTTGCTGTTTTATTTAAACCTCCCTTCATTGTTTTAGTAATTATTTTCATGTTTCACTTGATTTGGTTGTCAGTTTTCAGTCTCTGAATTTGGCTAAATTTCTTGACATAGCCCCTTTAACTGTCAAAGGTACCTACTGGGTTAAGTTGGGCCTGTTCTAGACAGAGCACGCAGCAACATCTCAGTTTCTCTTTAGAAGTAAATGTTTATAACCTTTGCAGACAAAATCAAACGATGACGAGTTAGTTTTGTTCTTGACATTTTTTTCGAAAGAGAAAAAGGTCTTCACTCGATTACTGTCGATTCGATCCTTCTCGTTAAGCAATAAACAAATGGAGAAACTTCTTTTTAAAATGCAAAAATTAAACGGTGTTTCATCGCAAAAAAAGGAACTTATAGATTAACCTGTCAAATCTGGACGTATCTTTTTTTTTTCCAGACATCTGCCCTGATAACTGGATCTATTTTAAAGGATATTGCTACCAAAAAGTATCATCCTGTGATTCCTGGAGCAATAGCCAGAGCAGGTGTGCCGCATTAGGAGCCAACCTCCCCAGTGTTCACAGCCAAGAAGAAAATGTCTTTCTGCAAAACTTACACAACGGAGAAAATGGTTGGCTTGGTTTGTCTGACATAAATAGTGAAGGAACGTTCGTTTGGAGTGATGGAACTCGATTTGACTTCCATTACTGGGCAACGAATCAACCCAATAACTTCCGTAATGAGGATTGTGTGCACACCCTTGGCTCACTTCCGGCTCACAAATTCAAGTGGAATGATGTCAACTGTTCAAGCTGCCATAAGTACAGCTGTAAGAAAGGTACGGAGTTTAGCATGAAGTGATACGGCTGACAGTTAGCCAAAGCATAGTCTCTCCTTCAGGGCCTCCCAGGCGAAGGCTCAACTGAACACCCCTCGTCCCTACGAGGCTAGATCGAAGCAAACTGCCTTCCGCTCTCGGAGAAAGCCAATCGCTATGTAGTTTTCATGCTCGTGCCGAAATTTGCGTTAAAAATTTCCAGCAATAGACTGACTCCAGTAATTCGCTTCCAACATGGTGGGTCTTGGAGAAGCGTTGAATATGGTAAACCAGCTTCAAATGCGCGAAAAAAGTCAATATCCAGGTTTACATATTTATCCGACGAGATCGGTTTTGATTGAGCGACTGTGGTGTAAGGGAAAGAGAACTAAAACTAGTTGGAACAAGTCTCTGAAGGTTTAGCGAAAGCGAGGTATTTCAAAGCGCCAATTATTTACGTGCGCATCTTCAGAAGAGGTGGATTTAATTTGTTTTCTTTTCATAACATTTCAATATTGTTGAAAGTGTCGAAAATCGCTATTACTCTTCGTGCACGAAGCTAAACTTTAGTTGAGCACCCGTAAATAACAGTATGGCCCTTGAGGTATGCCAGTAAGAGTTATTTATTTGGAAACACTGCATAGTCGGTTGATTATATTTATTTCGTGATTTAGATTACGACGAGTGCCAAGGGTTTTCTTACGACTGTCCAGAGTATGCGACCTGCAATAATACTGGGGGATCTTTCAATTGCTCGGGTATGTACTAGTAATTTGAAGTTTAAAATTTTAACTAAAATAGATTTTTCCACGATTTCAGACGTCATATTGGTTGGGGGAGGGGTGGGGGAAACACTGCTTAAATTATAAGGAATGTATGGGAATTTTACCGATTTTGAACCACTATAAATCCCTTAAGGTCTGGCGATTGTGGATAGCGAGATTAACTCGTCTGAGGTTACCAGCTATCAAGAAAACTTTGAAAACTGGCTGGAAACACGGAATTTGGAACACATTCTATTCAGATCAGGTTAATGTTAATTATTGCTGCATTCTCCTGAACACTGACATAACCCTTTACAAGGAAGATTAGCTTTGATACATTTGCATCTGCCAGCACATTCTTGTTTGCAACCACATGTGTCTTTTTGAAATGAAGGCTTAAAACTTCGGTCACTTAGTGTTCAGTTAACATAGTTTTGAAATACAAAGAAAAAGTAGAATTGATTTTTGGTCGTAGTAGCACTTTAAAGCATTTGATTGATAGATACTGTTGTTACTGTATCACGTATCAACTGATAAAGGGTGACAAATATGATCATCTCAGTTTTATTTCTCAAACTTACCATTTTCCCCTTGATCCTTCAGAAAATGATCCTTATCTCTATGCCATATCTCTCGCAATAAAGTTCCCGTGCCCGGTTTGAAACTTTCGGCGTCTGTTAAACACTTTTTCGAATTCCTCCCTTCCGTTGAGGGTGCTGGACACTCTTGTCACCAGCATTTCCAATTCAACACTGTGTGAACCGGACAGTAATACCAAGAATTTCTTTCTGTATTTTCGCACCATTTTGGACAATTGTTTCCTCGATTCTCGCACGTTATTCAATTGTTTTCTGCGGCTATTTGGGCTGAGGTAAGAGAATTACAGTCGCTCACAATCAAGACGTTTCGCCCACACATCTTACGAAGAAAAGATTCCTATATAACTTACATATATGTATAACTTGTATATATATATAACTTATATATAACTTATAAAGTCCCACAAGCATAAAATGTTATGTAGATGTTTTCTCCAAGCAATAAATAAGGAATAGACCACAAATCAAGAGATGGCACAACTTTAGTTTACACCTATATTTCGGCCGCACAAAACGGCCTTCTTCAGGATGATTAGAAACCGTTACACAAGAACGTTAACTACACGCTACTCAAGCTGCAAAATGTAAAAAAAAAACATAGCACGCGCTCGCGCATTTGAAAAAGATGAAGCTAAAGTGACACAATAATAAAAACCGACAAACTGTAAGGGAAAAAAAAACCAAACAAAAACAAGTGAAAGAGCGTTCGCGTCCAGATTATCGATAACGTTCACACTAATGATAAACTGGCTGTAAAAGAAGGAGAATGGGCATACAGATTTCAAACGTTGAGACCAGATGGCCTCAACGACAGCGACTTCTTTTACAGCCAGAATCGTGTCACCAGAAAACGGTAGTTACTTATCGTGTTTCAGCTGGGGTTAAAATTGCCTGATGAGTGTGGTACTTGTACCATACGAAACAGTTCTGTAGCATTAAACGATGTTTACTCGTGAAACCTAAACTTGTGTAAAGTCATATATATATATATATATATATATTATATATATATATATATATAGATAGGTATAATAAAACGACGAAGAGACAAACTCTTGATAGTTCCAGCGTTTAATCGACGTTTCGGCCTTCGGCTTTCTTCAGGATAGTTTAAAAGTTAAAAATTAAGAAATTAAAAAAGCTATATACAATGGTTGTGAGTGGCAGAGTTACGGGCTTTTATATAGCACACAGGAAATGGAAATTAAGGTTACGTAACAAAAGAAAAGGACTTAATTACAAGCTAGGCAAAACAAAAAACAATTGATAAAAAGGAACAAACAGACTAATTAGATAAATCGTGTTATTACGTAACAAACTCCCCATTGAGGGCCTCTGAATGAATGTGCAGGTCAATGCCATAACAAGGTCCTCAGAGAGGGCCCCTAAACAATGTAATAGATTCCCAATCGAAAGCCCCTGAATGAAAAACCAAACACAAACATAACAGAATCCCCCAATAGGGTTTTTGAACAAAGACAACAACGACTAAGTGAAGGCTAACAAAACAAAAGGGCAAGATTACAAACTGGAAACATTCAAAGCTAGATGGGAGCTAACGAGGTCCTACAGACAGCAAAAATTACGATGATTACAAATTTGGGCTGAAAAGAATTTACACTACAATAGAGACAAAGTCAACTGTTGTAGCAGATACGATTTTTGGATTTGAATTCACGCCTTTTGTTAAGACCGTGTGGATATAATGAAAAGAGTTGTGAGGTCCAATATGCTTCTCTGGTGAGGAGCAGTTGTTCAAGATGGGTTGCATTTTTGTGGTTTACAATTTGTTCGATAATAATAAAACTAATTTGACAAATTTGATGCTCAAAAGAATTATAATGGACCGCCAGCTCACATGTTCTTCTGTTCTTAAGCATTGATGATTTATGGTTACGAAAACGAACCTTGAATTCTGTTGAAGTGGAGCCCACGTACTGCTTTTTGCATTTGTTACAAGCAGCCAAATAAATGACATTTTTGGAAGTACAGCTTAATTTCTGATTAATCCTATATATGCGGCCCGTAGCAAAACTCTTAAACTTAGTATCTTGAATCAAAAAATGTTTACAAAGGTCACATCTTTTGTTACATTTGCAACAACCTCGATCATCTTCCAAGGTTTCATTTCTGGCTTCAATGTTCCGAAATTTAGATGGAGCTAAGATTTCTTTTAGGTTTTTTGTTCTGCGGTAAGCTGGAAAAAACGACTTTGATGGAAAAATCTCTAAAAGCTCAGGAGACAATCTAAGTAAGTGGGAATGTTTTTTAATCACCTGCTGGATGTCTGGAAGAATTGGGTTGTAGTCAAGTACTAGAGGAAAAACCTTTTTCTTTGGCTTGACTCTTTTTGTTAAGAGTTCGGACCTCTCATTGCTTAATGCTTTTTCAAATTGTCTGTCCACTAATTCCTTGCTGTAATTTTGTGAGCACAGATATCCTTTATATTCTTCACATCTCTTGTTCAAAAATTGGTCTGTAGAACAATTGCGTTTAATTCGAAGAGCCACCCCATAGGGAATTGCACGCATACAATGTGATGGGTGCGAACTCGAAAAAGGTAAATAAAGATGACTATCGGTTGGCTTAGCATAAATATCAGTGATTATAAACCCATCTTGGAGGTGCAAAGTAAGATCTAGAACGTTGAGGCTACTCTCCGAATATACCAGTTCAAACTTGATGGTGGGATAGAGTGAATTAATATACTCCGTAAATTCTAGCAATTTCGGCAAACCAAGAGTCCAAAGATCAAACACATCATCTCTATACCTCCACCAAAGCATAGGCTTGCTTGCACCTCCAAGTTTAGCCTTCTCGTCAATTTGCCAAATCGGCGTAACTACAGGCATTTTTAGGGCCCATGGCAGTGCCATGTTTCTGAATAAAATTTTGATCTGCAAATTGACAATTATTGATTTGAAGACAAATCTCAACGGCTTCGACTATAAAATCCGTAGATGGAAATTTATCTTTCCTAGAATCAAGCGCCTTTCTAACAGCTGAGATTCCTAGGTTATTATCAATGTTGGGAAACATAGCCACAACATCCCAAGATACAAGCAAACTACCAGGGGGTAGGGGACCTTTCTCAGCATTTAAAGCCTGAATTTTGTTAATTAGATCACTTGTGTCTTTAACGAATGATGGAAGGTTCTGTCCTAAAGGCTTGAGATAAAACTCGGTGAAGGCAGAAAGTCTTTCGATTGACGTTCCACAGCAGGATGTAATTAAGAGAAGCATATTGGACCTCACAACTCTTTTCATTATATCCACACGGTCTTAACAAAAGGCGTGAATTCAAATCCAAAAATCGTATCTGCTACAACAGTTGACTTTGTCTCTATTGTAGTGTAAATTCTTTTCAGCCCAAATTTGTAATCATCGTAATTTTTGCTGTCTGTAGGACCTCGTTAGCTCCCATCTAGCTTTGAATGTTTCCAGTTTGTAATCTTGCCCTTTTGTTTTGTTAGCCTTCACTTAGTCGTTGTTGTCTTTGTTCTAAAACCCTAATGGGGGATTCTGTTATGTTTGTGTTTGGTTTTTCATTCAGGGGCTTTCGATTGGGAATCTATTACATTGTTTAGGGGCCCTCTCTGAGGACCTTGTTATGGCATTGACCTGCACATTCATTCAGAGGCCCTCAATGGGGAGTTTGTTACGTAATAACACGATTTATCTAATTAGTCTGTTTGTTCCTTTTTATCAATTGTTTTTTGTTTTGCCTAGCTTGTAATTAAGTCCTTTTCTTTTGTTACGTAACCTTAATTTCCATTTTCTGTGTACTATATAAAAGCCCGTAACTCTGCCACTCACAACCATTGTATATAGCTTTTTTAATTTCTTAATTTTTAACTTTTAAACTATCCTGAAGAAGGCCGAAGGCCGAAACGTCGATTAAACGCTGGAACTGTCAAGAGTTTGTCTCTTCGTCGTTTTATTATACCTATCTACAGATTTACGGAGAGACACGTATCCTCTGGATCCTCTTACTGGGAGTTCATCGTTAGGTAAACTGCTTTTATTCTCACTATATATATATATATATATATATATATATATATATATATATATATATAGCACGCGAACGCTCTTTCACTTGTTTTTGTTGCTGTCGTCGTTATTTGTTTTTTTTCCCTTTACAGTTACTATTGTCGGTTTTTATTATTATGTCGCTTTAGTTTCATCTTTTTCGTATGCGCGCGCGCCTGCTATGTTTTAAAGTTTGTTATTGTCACGCGAACATTTTGCAGCTTAAGTTGATTCCCTTGAAATTGTTCTACTATCAAACTTTTATTGGAAACTTGGCATAATTAACATTCATGATATGAACATTAAAAAAATGCAATAAAAAAATGGGGTCACCGAGCTTGTTTTCGCGTCAGCAGGCTCTTAAAATGGGGTATTTTTACTGATTACGCGTTAAAAATACGAATCACCTTCATACAGAATTAAGTCTTGGTTATTTGAAAGATACAAAATTTTACTTTGAAAATAAAGCTTCTTTTATTCACAGAAGTAGTAATGCTTCATTTACGCCGTTTTTTATTGCCTGGTTGTAGGAATAGTGCACTTTTTGGGACAGTTCCGTGGTTAGCTTGAAGTCCTCGCCTTGGCCAAAATACACCCAGTACGGAACTGTTTTCCAAAAAAAATCATGTTCTACTATCAAACTTTTCTTTTTCTTCAAATATGTTCTTTATTAGATTGTTCTTAGCAAATACCTGAAAAAAAAAAAAAATCGGGAGTCACCGTGCTCGTTTGGGAGAAAAGGAGGATTTATTTCGCTATCGGGCTTAGTTTGAGGGAAATCTCTTGCGTTTTGGACGCGCACGTGCTCATGTGCGCCCGCTAATGACGCAAAAAATCGTGCGCAGTGGGGAGGCGCAATGCAATGCTAAGGAATTACCTTAAAGGCCTGGCCAAACGCACGCAACATTTCAACGCAACATCTTGCAACATCGTTAGTTACAACATGTTGCATACGTCTGGCCATTCTGTTGCGATATGTTGTGATATATTGCAACATGTTGGATGATGTTGGATCAAATTTGAAAACGGTCCAAATTTTCGTGCAACATTTTGGATGTTGCATGATGTTGTAATCGTTTGGCCACGTTCACCCAACATCTCGGCCGCCATTTTAACATCGTGTCACGCAAAAGCTTAGAAATTAAACCTTGCTTTATCACAAGACGAAAAACCCTATCAAACTGAACATTTGTGAAATGATAAGTCTTCAGCTGTTCTAGTAAGTAACTAAACTAAAATCTCAAAAGGATTGATGACATCACGTGAAAACCGAGAGTATTTCGATAGATATCGTTCCTTCAGAGAATGTGTGGGCGAATCATCTTAAGTGTGGGCGAAACGTCGTTAATGTGGGTGAATCACTTTGTAAGCAAATCGTCTTCTGGGCAAAACGTCCGGATACCAGGTAAAACAATGGGACCTTTGAAGACGAGGACTGTCTTTTCTTTACGTCTTCTGGACTAGCTTAGAGCCTCCCTGTGGTTTTAGCAAGCCTAATTTGTACACGGTGACATGATCGACACTTTCACTGATATTCAACTGCGCTTGCAACGGGAGTGTCATCGATTTTTAACCAATCGAGTGCAAATTCGTGAAAATAACCGGCGCCAGGGAAGTGCCGTGGACGTTCGTTTAATTTTGCAGACGTACATGTAATTATAACCAACCTCATTTAACTATCTCACAATCCACTCCAACACATGGACAATTCTCGACGACTTCCTTCACCAAATGCCTCAATTGCTCCGGCTGCTTAATTTCAATAGTTCCACTTTCTACGAGATCAAATTTATAAACAAACAACTGGTATCCACCACTAGCATTCACAACCAACCTCCCGTCGTCACACGGTACATAGTCACAAAGGGATGCCTTTTCCTTTTTTACAGCTACCAACCATGGCTTCCCGCTGCTTCCTACTACTTCGAGACGAATCTCAGCTTTGTTGTTCTGAATATTAACGGCAAGAGTCTCGAGAGGTCTCAACTCGTTGTTCCTCGCTAAAATGTGCGCCGGCAGATTAAGTTTCCCCGTCTGTCCATACAGAAAAGCGATAAAAGTAATTGTCGTATCTGAGATCAGTTCACTAACGATACCTATACTGTGTTTATTGCTGCAAACAACCCGGCGAAAATGTAAACAATTAGCAAAAGTAGGCAGGAGACATACCTGCAATGGTTTTCCGGCATTTGTGTCACGAAAATCCTCCAACATTGTTTTAGTTGCTTTGCCGGAAAATAGTATCTTCGTTCATGGCGTTGTTGCCTCGTGTATCAGTGCTTTCAAACACTGTCTCCATAAACTGGCCGTTCGTCTTTTTATTTCTTACCTTGTCATAAGAACACTTTCCTTGCAATGCGGGCAATGTGACGTCATCAAGTTGACACACGTCCACGAAAATTTGCGCGTATCCGCGCGTGCTTATGACGTAAGGGGTGGCGCAATTTTTTCTAAAACACATGGGGTTGCGTGGACCCCGCGCTTACGGTCTCCATCCCTGATCACGAGGCAAAAAGGCCACCTAGAAATTTCTACAGACTTGAAGTTCTCCAGAACATCCGAACAGATAAGCATTTTGTAGGGAAGCTACAAACTCACTAAACAAGCTTTTAAAGGGACACGGTCACGGTCTGCGCATGCTCGTGTAGCTGATCGAAACTTGAAAAAGTCAGCCTGACTTTTTCAAGTTACTAGCAATCACAAATTCAAAATGGCGTCTAGCGGAGATCCGGACATGGCGGTAAAAGCATCAACTCAGGGCGGAAACGAAAGGTCGAAGACAGGGGAATTTGCTTTAGATAAAGATACCATTTGCTTTATATAAACTTGATTTAATGCAAAAAAAAAAGCAGAATTCTTCAACTTACCGATATTTCCATAATGGCGGTCGAGCGTGACAAGTCTCGGAGAGAGTGAATGCTACTGCGCATGTCAGTCCGTGACAGTGTCCCTTTAAAGCATTGTAGAAACATTTTAGAGAATTCTGACAAATATTAAGACATTCGGTCGTTGGGTACCCCTGTCCGACCCCCTGTAAGGGTAGTGACATTCAATTAGTGACAAATTAAGCAAAGTGAAAAGTCTCCTTTAATTAACAAAGAATTGCTAGATTATCTTTTGAAGTGCGTCACTGCGGATCGAAGAATGGTCTTCCTAAGGTATTTTGACCAGAAAGTCGTGAAAAAGAGCAAGAGAGGTCGGATCGAATATTGTGGAAAGTTAATTACTGTTTCACGTTAAGTAAATATTTCCTTATGTTCAAACGGATGATTTCAGTCGCATCTCATCAACACAAAGAAACCATTTAAATACATATAAACTCGCGTAATGTCAGCCGCTTCCCTACACAAACCTTCCTGCTACTAATGACGCTACTTGATCTATTCATCTTCAATCATTGCCAACTCTGCTATTAAGTTGGTTGTGGGTCGAACTTCGATCAGTTGTCGAGATGTCTTTTTTTATCACTGTATTTTGCTTTGAGTTTGTGTTGTTCGTCAACCAACCCGTTGCTTTGTCGGAAAATACTGCTGCCAAGCTAAAGACCGCTACTCAGCATTGTAACAACATTTGCTTTTACGCTGGATCATCAAATAAAAAAGGTCGAAGCTATGCTGAAAGAAATGAAAAAGCAACTAACTCAAATACAAAGTGATATCGACACACTGAAAGGCGCTAACAACACTGTTAAAGGTATGGGTAAGCTTGCCGGGATCGAAAATCAGCTGTCCCTCAAAAATGCGCTGTATTGCATTTAAGCAAACGTTAATGCGCGAAAAAACCGTAAAATTAGTGATGACTTAATTAGTCACCGGGCGTTAGTCGCCGAGAACTATTCATTACCGCAGAAAGTAAAGCAAGAGGAGGAAATCGCGACCATGCGCAAGAGAAGGGCAGTCGTGAGAAACGTTTCGGCTCCCATTCCTAAAACGTTGCCTAAAAAGCTTTTTTTTTTCGCAGGCTCGAGCTTAATTGTCAGTCACACGTAAAGAACCATTTGTCTTCCCCATTTTCGGCCCATTTCAGTCCACAAGAAGATATTTCTTTTTCTTACAGTTTTAATAGAATTTTCAATGCCATGTTAATTATTCAAACAGTCAGGAGGAACTGTGCTGAGCTGTACAAATCTGGTGAAAGGAGCAGTGGTGTTTACACAATTGATCCTGATGGTTCAGGGGCCTTTGATGTGTTTTGTGACCAGACAACAGCTGGTGGGGGGTGGACAGTGTTCCAAAAGAGACTGGACGGATCGGTTGACTTTTACCGCGGCTGGTCTGACTACAAACAAGGCTTTGGTAACCTAAATGGCGAGTTTTGGCTGGGACTGGACAAGATCTATCGTCTGACCAAACTGGTGAAGAATACGCTTCGTGTTGATTTGCAAGACACAAAAGGCAAAACTGCCTATGCTGCCTATGATATGTTTGCAGTGACCAACGAGAGGGCCAAATACCAGTTGAACCTTGGAACTTACTCGGGTATGTAATTTTTCACACGTCTATCACAATCAAGTTTCTACGATATACACAGCAATTAGCAATACCGTTCCATATAAAAGACACACAACCAGAGCAGTCTTTTTCTATGCTAATCGACACTCTTCTCTTTAATTTTTAGTTAGTTCATTGTTGCGCTTGTGTAACATAATTGAAGGGTTCAAGATCATCACATCACGGTTTGAAAGTAACTACTGAGAAAAATCCAGGCTTAAAAAAGGGAAATTCACGACGACTCAATTTATTTACTGTGCTACACTTTCTGCACCCTACTAGCAGAGCCATCCTTTTGGTGTTTTCGAGAAAGAAGACTCTGCATGAATCGAGTAAGATCTTTATTGAGCACGCGCTGCATGTTGCCAGGATAATGGCAACATTAGCTCTAACTCGGGGGCTGTTTTCCCCAGTAGTAGAAGCGTTGTTTTGAGTTGGTCTAAAAGAAAATTTGTTTTTATACCCCTCAATGATCTTATCTATGAGATGATTAGGAAAGGAGTTGCGTTGAAGATTTATAGATAATTGTTGAAGATATTTTTCCCGTCCAGTGGTGGTGTTGTTGATTTTAAAAATTCTGTCAACCAATGTGTAAATCAGATCAAACTTATACCTGAAGCAAGTAAAACTAAGGAAATTTGTAAAAAGCCCAGTGTAAGTGCTCTTGTGATATATTGAAGTGATACAAGTATTCAATACTTCAAACTGCCATTTGTGGGTGATTTCTCTACTTTCACGCGCAAAAAAGTAAAACACTTGTTAGACGTTTATTGCAAAGATGTAGACATCAGAATTGTTTTTTCTTCATTCAAAAGCAAATATTTTTTCAGTTTCAAAGATTCTATTCCAGATACACTAAAATCTATGGTTGTGCATCAATTTACTTGTGCGGGGAGTAACTTCCGTTACATTGGCGAGACGTCACGCCACTTTGCAACCAGGGTAAAAGAACAACTCTCGACTGACAAAATTTTCATGTATTCAAACACCTGAACGGCTCACCCAGTTGTAACCGCAAGTAGTCGGTTGATTGTTTTAAGATTGTAGATTCAGCCAAAACTAGACATTGTCTTAAGGTCAAAGAAGCGATCTACATCAGCCGCTTAAAGCCAGAACTAAATGGGCAATTACAACGCAACAATGATTTTTGCTTCTTGTGGCTCGATTATGTAATTAAAACTCGTGCACTTGCACGCGCAGACTTGCAACTGTTACTGTATTTTAAATTTCAAATTGCTAACGTATACTCAAATTGTAAACGTATTTAAAACAGTGGAAAAGGAAACGACACATTAAACTGATGATGGCATGAGTCATGCCGAAACATGTCTTTAAAAGGTTGTATCGTGAGCTTGAAATTTCTGTTAATAATAATAATAATATAATAATAATAATAATAATAATAATAATATAATAAATAATAATATATATGATTATGTAAAGGACCCCAGAACGAGA
>NC_090896.1:7951638-7956638 GCF_036669925.1 Montipora capricornis
TTTTTTATCATGTTTGACTTCCTTTGATTTCATTTGATTTTCGAGCTCCCCAATTTGTAGAGCACTTGTGCTCAGGTAAATAAGATGACGACCGAAATAAAGTAATATGACTATGATGATTATGATGATGATGATGATGACGATTGCGATAACCATAATAATAATAATAATAATAATAATAATAATAATGCTTTCAATAATAATGCTGCCAACAACTTTGAATATTCAGGATTCAGGACCCGCCTCAAGATCAATGTGTGCTGTCCCAATTAATTTATGGCCCCTTGTGTAGCAAGCTAATTATGCATTATTACCACTTATGCCATCCTCTCTGCCGATTTGGTTAATCTTGTAGAAGAGAAGACAAGAAGCAGTACTTTTAAATTACTTTGCGAACAATCTTCCTGTACTTCATTTTTTAACCTAAACTTTACCAATCACTTTGAGAGATTTATGGATGACACCTTGCGTATCCAGCAACATGGTAGCTGGAGAAAATGTAATCGTGAACAAAGTGCAGCGTACCCTTCACCTTCAGTGTTACCTCTTACTATTTCCCTCTTTTCATCTCATTAAAGCTTGATGCATGCGCAGTGCGTTAACTTGCTCATGCAAAGCTTTATCTTAAATTTCACTCCAGAAACCGTGCACGCTCACCCTTATTCGGAAAAAAACATCGTGACCAGTAAAAGAAATGAATTATAATATTGTTATTTTCAGAAAGAGTGCTTCAGGGACTGATCTAACAAAGCAGTGTAGACTCGACTTCTAGGATGTTTTCACTCACCCGATAGACGACCATATTGATTTATTGAAACCAATTCGGCTAACTCAATGTTGTACCCAATTCAAATCTCTCGGGGTTAAGATTCTTTGTGTGTTGAATTTGCATGACAATGAAGCATTCACATTTAAATGGTATGGAAATACTTGGAACAAAACGTTTTATTCCCAAAATATTTGAATTGGGTACAACATTGAGTTAGCCGAATTGGTCTATTGGTATTGACCTCTTTAGTACGTTTTTTTTCCCATTTCAGACCACGTGATGTTACTCTAGAGAACGCATAAAAAACAAAGGGAAAATTCCCTTGGGAACATCACATGGTCTGAAATAGGAAAAGAAAAAACGTACAAGCTAAAGAGGTCTATTCTCAAAACTTGAGAAAACGCTCTATTTCAACTGGCTAATACCGGTCTTCATCTGGATTAAGCGTTAACAAACATACGACTTCGAGTTTTGCCTTTTACCAAAGGCTTTATAATAATGAGAATAAATTGCTTAGTGACCTCTCCCTCAGGGAGCTTTTTAATGGCCAATGAAACAACTAATAGAAAATATAATTTCTGATAATTGTAAATTACCATAAATTGCTATTTTAATAGCCGGCACGTATCAGAGGCCTGGTGAGTCGTGTTAGGTGCGCAATGGTTTGTGGGATTCAGGTTTGTAATTTGCGGGCTTTGGTTGCTAAGGTGGCTTGGGAGGCCAACACACCCACCCGAGCGTCCGGTTGAGTGGAGGCAAAATAAAACAGAACAAATTATGAATCCCAGCTGGCGAAAGGTGGGCCAGGTCCAGCCAGGTAGCGGGATCTGGGAATACTGGATTGTAAACCCGGCCCCCAAGCCACTAGTCCACAAATCCACCTTTTTAATACTTTCCACCGCTTACAAAACCACCGACAGCTTTGTAAATCAGACTACAATCCTATAGAATTTACAGTGTGACTGACTCCTGCGCACACCACGCCGCATAACACTATATTGATATAATACTAGTCCAGCATTAAATTCGTGCCTCCGATTGCGAGGGATTCAATACAAGAAAGAGACAAACGACGATCAATGGAGGTTCGGAACATGCGAAACCTCGACCGACGCGCGAAATGAGTGCCGTTCCACAGAGAGCCTTCATAGACACAGAAAGTATTGTTAAGAGCGTTAAAATAAAGAAAAGTATTTTCATGGAATAAATTAATGATTGAGGGCCAAAGAGAATGTCAGCTCTTTCGTTAAGGGCGGTGCCTACTATTGCTATTGCGCATTCGTTCTGCGCATCTCGAGATACTCGGATTTCCTATCGGTGATGCTTACTAAGACAGGGATATTTTTGCGCAGTTTAAAACTATCCGGAGAAAGTTTATATTAGTAAGTGTCCTTGGTATCCAAAAAGAAAATTGGGTGTAACCATGCATTTTTGAGAGGTAATTAAGCTTCAATTTGAGAAAGAATGCCATACATTGCTTTGTATTTTAAGTACTGAATACAATATGAGCGACCGTATTGTATCAGATATACAATGTCGAGCCGAATATTGTATTGTGCTTATGAAATGTCAGCATTTAAGTGTTAATGTACACTAGGTATTTTTGGAGATTCAAGACATTTTAACCGTGAAAATTGAAAGAAACATTTACGTAAATGTTCATGTTTTCCCATCATGAATTATTAATGAGTTTTATAAAGCTTTTTACAAATATTATTAATCAATTATCTTTAAAAAATGCGTGGTTACCCCCAATTTTCTTTTTGGATTTCAATAACACTTGTTAAGATCTACATTTCCTGTATAATCACACACCGGGGAAAAATATCTTTAATCAGTAGGCACCATCCTTAATACACCAAACATGATTTCCTTGTTTGATAGTTAGTCTTGAATTAGTATCGATTAGTACTACCTAGTAAAACCAATAAAGAAACTCTTTCCAGAACAGAGTAGCTTGTGTGCACTCAATGAATAGAGGCAAAATACTGCGATCTGCTGGACAGAAGGGGCAGTTTGTAATCTGCAATCACGCTTACTTTTCTATCAGACATGGCGCAAAAAGCTCTAAAGAAAAGTACGCCTAATCACAGGTTAGGCAGTGTGGGGAGTCTTCTTTTCCCATTTTAAATAGTAAAGTCTTTGTGCGAAATGGTATTTGAAATAAGCGGATATGAAATCAAGTGAAGCTATGATCCTCGCAGTTATGGACGCAATTTTAGCAACAGCATAGAGAAGCCTGAAAATTCAGGACTTCAACGGGATTTGAACGCGTGACCTCGCGTCGCTACGACGGCGACGTCGACGAAAACATGACAACAAAATAGTGCAAGGCTTTCGCGATTATTTCATCTTGTTCATGTCGCACAAAGTGGACGAATAATCCTAAAGATGAATTGGCATGAGCGGTGGCCAATTCCGCACCGGTGGCATAGTTGGTTGAGAATTGTCACGCTTGACACCACATATTGATATATGTTTTGACTGAAAATTGTCTCGCTATATTTGAATCTCCGAAATTCAAAGCTTCGAGTGTATTAGGAGATATGTTTATACTCATGTGTACTGTCATGTGCAAAATGTAGGCGTTTTCATGGCAAGGTGCACTCCAGATGTTTTTGTTCATTTCTAACCGTCTCCCCTCGCGCACACGCAGTAATTCAACCGAAACCAGAGTTTTCTGGTTCCGGATTTGGATTATTCCAGAACCTTCCGCTTCAGTTTTAGTGGAGAAGGGTAACGGAGCCTCTGGGAACGAGATTGCACTAGTTCCTATTTTTTTTGATTTCGGCTTTTGTTCTGGACATGCGCATGGGTGCAATATGTAAGTCAGTACACCATGCAAGGTCATGACGATTACCGCCGACCGGTTGGCTCACTTGTTTGAGCATCTGACTATTGTTCAGGAGGTCGTGTTCTCAACTACTCATCTCTTCAACTAACTCAGGATAAAGTGCTGCCTTTATAATTAAATCCTCAAAGGGTAAGGCTTCGGATATTGATATAATAATAACTATATTTAATATATGCTATTTTCAACGTAATTTTTGTCAAATTAAAATGTTAAAACCAAACGTTTTCGGCTGTTTGCCATCATCAGGGTTAACGTTTTAATTTTACAAAAATTACCTTGAAAATAGCATATATTTTACCTAAGCGAACATTATGGACAACTCTATTTTTGTCTCAAGGTTATTTAGCCAAGCACGAGTGCTCTACTAATTGGGGAGACTACAAGTCAACATACGGGAAAATTGCTCCATTCTGATTGGTTGAGAAAAAAGCAATTTTCACGTAACATAGTATTGAAAGGGATAATTCAGTACAAAATAGCCCCATACCAAACATTCTGATTGGTCATTGATCGAAGAAAGTCACAAAAAGCCAATCATATGGCACAATTATTTTTGGGTGAGTACGCAGCTGTTAAAAGGGCTCTCGAGGGGATTGGTTCAGAAAACAATGGACAGAATGAACGATACAAAAGAAACAATGGACCCTAACTCTATAAACAATAGCGATGCGTCCTAAAGGGATCCAATAGAATTAGAGCTTATTTTTCCGTGATTGTATGATATGTGTGCGCGTTGCTTCAGTTTGATTAGAATAAGACACTTTTTCATGCATATTTTTAATAACTAATTACATGATTGCAAGTGCAATTCACTTTTTCCCCAATCCGAAAATACAGTTCATTTTGGCGAGCATTTGCATTAAAACAATGGACCAGTTCACTGAAGCATGACACAGTCCAAAGAGTAAGTAACTTATATTGTTTTTATCTAAATACCCACCCCTCCCCCCCAAAAAAAAAGACACAAAAAAACAAAAAAATGTATTGCATTATGGGATAGTGAAAGTAGTCAATTTGGAAGAAATTTATAAGCACTTGTAAACTTTTTCAATTTTTTGTTAGTCTTTGAAAAAAAATTACCAATGCTTATTTATTCCAAACTATACTTGATACTTGAAATCATGTGGCACAAAGACAATAATAATAATAATAATAATAATAATAATAATAATAATATTAATAATAATACTCTAATACTTATAACGCGCATTTTAACATGACGCGATGATCAAATGCGCAAAACAATAAACAAAACCAAATAAACACTGTAACATGTACTTGATTACATTAAAAATCGATTACTAAATCAATTAATTATTCCTCAAATATTCCATAAATAATTATATAAGCCGTATATAAAATATAAAATATGTTTAA
>NC_090896.1:7961638-7964138 GCF_036669925.1 Montipora capricornis
ATTCGTTTGCAGTAAATATGATGACGTCATCTCTGCAATTGTGGACAATCATGCTCCTCTGGTCACCAAGACGATCACCGTACGACCTAATTTACCTTGGTATACTTGGCGTGGAAAAATCTACTCGACGACGTTTCGAAAGACGCTGGCGTCGTACTCTCCTCCCGGAACATCGCCTGGCATATATTGCTCAATGAAAATTGGTGAAAAGACTCGTTTTAAATGCTAAAACGGAATACTACTCAAATTTAATTTGCGAGTCCAGTTCAAACAGCAAAGCTCTCTTTCAAACAATTGACCAACTACTTCATAGAAAACCTGAAACTCGTCTACCTTACTTATGCTCCTTCGCCACTCCATCTTGCAAAGCAATTTGGAGATTCTTTACATGTAATAATAATAATAATAATAATAATAATAATACTTTATTTATACACGCAACACCAAGGAGCTTGTAAGAGCTCGTTAAAACGTGTACGTGTGTACTAATACCTAAGATACTTCTTAATAAATAATAATTAGTGCTCTCCATTTTGGTTGTCCCAGCATTACCTATACCCAGCAAAAGAGGGCAGCAATACTCAATATGTGGGAGAACATACGCCTTGTAGAGACGTACCATTATAAACTTCGGAATGAACTTGCGCAGTCTCCGCAAGGCCGAAGCCTTTTGCGCATGCTTTTTTCAGCTGTTCCTTTATGTGTGGCTTAAAAGTTAGTTTACTGTCTAAAACTATCTCTAGGATCTTAATTGTATCTTGCATCGCAATCCTCGCATTGTTAAGGTGAAATTCATATTCATATAATGACGGCCCGATGACAAGGGCTTGCGTTTTAGCGGCATTAATGTGTAGATAATTCAATCCAAACCATCTAGATAACACGCCGAGGTCAGAATTAATAACACACTGCAGAACCATCGGTGAGACATCCGAGGCATATTCCGTCGTGTCATCAGCATACAGCCTTAAGGACGTATTAGCAACAAAGTAATTAAGATCATTAACATACATATTAAACAAGAGTGGACCTAACAAAGATTCCTGTGGTACTCCGGTTCTAATAGTTCTCCACGGAAAAAAATGCTCCATCAAGTTTAACTCTTTGTCTCCTACCTAAAAGATAGGCAGTCATAAGTTCCAAAGAATCATCTGTGGAACCATACCCTTTCAATTTGGCCAGCAAAAGTGGGTGACAAACGGAATCAAATGCCTTACTTAAGTCAACAGTCACTACCGCAACAGCTTCTCTTCTATCAAGACAAGCTCTCCAATCTTCAGACATTTTCAAAAGCGCCTTGCAACACGAATGACCCTTGAGGTAGCCTGCTAGATTCGGTGAGAGTCTCCATTGAAATGCATCGTACATTTGATCAAACATCACCTTCTCATATATTCTAGACAGGGCAGTCAAAACAGATACTTGACGATAGCTAGCCTTATCCGCCGCGCTTTCTTTCTTAAATACCGGAACAATATCACTACTTTTCCGTACAGTTAGTCTAAGTAGGCCACTTTCGAGTGGTCTTAAAATAGTTGATCAAGCAGGTCAACGATTCGGCAATGACAGGAGAAGATAAACGTAACAACTTTGTGAAATTTTGTCACAACCGACAGCCTTTCGAGGATTAAGTTTATCCAAGATCTCCCCTATGTAACTGAATTTTACAGGAGCAAATTGAAACCTTTGATCTCCAGTTTTCTCGGCAATAATCCCGATGCTCGGATGATCAACAAATTCCTCCATTACCTTACAATCACCATCGCTCTGAGCCACCTCTGAGAAATAGTTGTTGAAAGTTTCTGCCACATTCAATGAATCGGTAATCACACGTTCGTTATCTATCAAAACAATCTTTGATTGGTTCTTTCCCCTGCTAGGCAAAAAAAGGTCTCATTTTATTCCAAAACTCACCATGATGTAATTCATCGAGGTCTCCATGCAAAACAACTTCATTCCTTTTCTTTTCAGCGACGTCACTTTGTTTCTCTGTTTCTTAACCTCCTCCCAGGAGGTCTTTTTTGGATTCTTTACATACTGTTTAAGCATACGATTTCGGCGAGAAATTTCACGATAAATCACTGGAGTTATCCAAGGCAACTGATCACCTCTTACTCGTTTTTTCTTTATTGGCGCATGTTTATCTAGCACCTCAGTGAACAACTTTGCCCAGTGGTGCCATACGTCGTCAACATCATCACGGATGTACATTTGTATGCAGTACCCCACGGGACATTACTTAGGTCATCCAAAAATTGGTCATAGCCAAATTGTCGCATACTTCTATACTCAATTACTCGTGCGTTAGGTCTTGGCAATTTATTCTTTCGCACCACGTAAGCAAGGTTATGGTCACTGACCCCCAGATGCAAATTACCACACATTACACATCGTTCCGGGTGACTAGCAAGGATAACATCAAGTAAAGTCATCGTTTTGTCAGTCACTCTCGTTGGTTCTTTTATTTGGTTATGCAAACAAAACCTGTCGCAAAAGTCCT